>NC_142737.1:13030000-13290000 GCF_051943395.1 Hippocampus bargibanti | reverse complement strand
ACAGAGGCCTGGTTCTCAAAATGTCACCCAATTAACAGTCGACAGCAAACACGCGAGCGGCACGCTCCCTCTCGCTCTAATGGCAGTGCCTCTCTTCGGGAGGCGCGCGCTTATCCCCAACCCCAGTTAAAAAAAAAAACCCTTAACTCATCACGCGCTCGAGGGGGAGCTTTAAGACCATATATGGTACTGAATGTGTGCCAACTCAAGGTTGCTTTATATTTATGTCTTCTGCAACTGGTGTCCCACTTGCAGAAGACATTGAATGGGAAACGGCGACATGGTGAAGCAGCATGTTGTTGATTCCTTTTTTTTTTACATGTAACATTTTAATATGCTTTACGGAGTATGAATAAATTTCGCCTGATACTCCTAAAATAATTATTGATAAACTTATAGTCATGGCTTCCTGCTATTGTACGAGCTTTGTGTTCACTGAACTCATTCACTGCCATTCACAAATGTATTCGGGAATTAAAAATATGACATAGAGCGCCATTCCCGAATTTGTTGAGGTTTTGTTTTTTCTTGTTTGGGTGCCAATAAAGCGCTGGCCATGCCATCTGGCAATGTTTTTCCCTTCCACAAGGGGAAGCATTTCCCTTTTTTTCTCCATGATAGCGCTTTGTTCCAGCTTCAGCTGTTGTTAAAGCTCTATATAATCCAATATGTCTATATTGCATTGTACTTTGGACTGCCACCCTCGTTTCAAACTCATATAACTCCAGACGTATATAATTTAGGAATTAACTTGTTTTTTTTTCTGATGAAAGAAGAGAATTTACGCTTTCTCATAGACATTTTAATGGGTGGCCCTTGAACCGATAGATTTGTAACTTGGCTAATGAGCTCTTCTCCTACAAGTGGACCATGTACTCCCATCCGTTCTGGGTTGGGTGTCAACAAATACTCCTTTTGGGCCAAGGCCAGATTTATTACCCGAGGATGACAGTTTGACGGGCTGGTTCTTGTTCTTATCAAAGTGCACAAGAAACCATTGTGTATTTTAGCCACACATGTTCAACAAACTAAGCATGTAACAGCATGAAAGTTTTAAATATGATAACTTCTATTCTGTCTATTCTCTATCACATGATGACGCCACATTTTTTTTTTGTAAAGGTAGTTTTCTTTTTGCCGCTTGTTTCAGGCCAACAGCCATCCAGAGGGGTCGTCAGGACCAGGCAGCAGCAGCAGCAACCTGCCCCCAAAGGAACCAAAAGCAATGCGGGCCGAGGATGCACTGCCCTCCACGCTGCTCGCAGAGGACCTCGCTAATGAGAATCACTCCCACCCGCCTGCCGACGCTCCAAATACAGCCCGTTGTTCCTCAATGGCTGCTACGCAGCCTCAGCTCCACCGCGCAATTCCATCTTTGACCAGCCAGCAGTCGGAAAGGGTCTCATCCTCCTCCGAGTCGTTAGGAGGCAGCTCGGTGTCCCGCAAAGGGGAGCTTCACCACCACAGTCAAATCCCCCGGGCGGTGGGCGCCTCCTCCTCCAGCCTCCATAGCCTGGCTAGCAGGGGGAGCATCTCATCGTCAGGCCTCCCTTCGCCTCCCAACCCAACCTCCACCGCCTCCTCTTCCTCTTCTTCTTCTTCTTCTTCCTCACCCTTTACAGGGCGCCTGGGGCAACCGCCCCGGGGGCCGCTGTCCCTGCATAGTTACTCTCGTAAAAACATCTTCCTCCAGCACTCCCTGCACACCGCCGACCTGCAGGCGTTCACACATAGAGACACTTGATCGCAAACAGACATTTTGTTTGCTCTTTTCCAAAGTCGTAAAGGAAACGGTGCAACCGATTCAACGCAATGCTCAAAACGACTCTCGTGGGCCCATCTTAACTGATATTTTCTTCATGCACACCACACAGACACCAATTTCTTTACTCATCTTAAAGTGGAAAAGAAACAAAAAAAATCATGCATGCACACACACACACACGCACTCGCACACAAACACACACACGCACACACACACACACACTCACGCACACACATGCACACCCGCACACACACAGACGTATCCAAATATGCTGATAGATGGCTAAAAGGAAAACAGGACGAACCTCAACCGACAAATGGTGTTTGTTATTTTTGAATGTAATTCTTCTTTTTTCATCCTTTTAATTTATTTGAAGTTTTTATTTATTTTATTTTTTGCTGCTAAATGCAATGGGAACTGACTGTCACACGTGCTTTGCAGGGATGCTCGCAGATACCGTTGTTTCACCTTGCCAAAATGTATCCATCCGTTCCTGTAATTCATCATCCTTCCATCCATCTTTTGTTTCTTCCGTCCAGTTTGTGCGGGGTGTTGAAGCTGAAGCTAAAAGGGACACTTAACTCATTCACTGCCAGACATGCAAAAATGTGTCCACTCCAGTTCCAGGGTTTTTGTCATTGTCACTCGAATTCCAGGACCCACCGAATATTGAGTTTTAGGACTACGTAAATATCCAATGCAGCGTAAGAAACCTTTGACTCTCTTCTTTCATTAGAAAAAAAGAGTTAATTCCTAAATTATATGGGTCTGGAGTTATATGAGCTTGAAATGAGGGTGGCTGTCCAAAATACAATGCAATAAATACATTTTGGTTTATATTGGGCTTTAACAAAAGCTGTAGCTGAAGCAAAGCACTAACATAGAAAAAAGAAATGCTCCCCCCTTGTGGAAAAGAAAAAAACATTGCCAACGGCCATGGCCAGTGCTTTTTCAGCACCCTAGCATGAAAAAACAAAACCCAAACAAATGCAGGAATGGCGCTCTACGTCATATTTTCAATTCCCGAATAAATTATTGAATGGCAGTGAATGAGTTAACGGTTGAGCGTCCAGAGTCTTAACTAAATTTGCTAATTTAAAAAGACTTAGCGAAGTCTGACTCTATATTTTTCAGTATGGGAAGTTTATTTATGTGGCTGGTGAGTGTTTTTTTTATCCATCTTACTATTTATTTTGAAATTTAAATCTATAAACACATATAACAGACAATAATGAGAATTTTAGTTTTTTTTTTAGCAGACCCAACATACAAGGCGCGGAGTTTACAAACTTCCTAATTTGTTCGGTGACAAAAGAATATGTGACAAGTTACTCATTTGCAAAGGTTCCCCAAATCACTTTATAATTTATGACAGCAGCACTCATGTAGATTTTAAAAATCATTTGGAAAAATATTCTAAATTCCTACATTATAATTTTTTTTCATTGTTGTTATTTTAGTAATTTTGCTCTTCATTTTAAATCCATAGGAAGCATTGTAGTTTGGATGTTACCACATCTACCTCACTGTTCGTTCTGAGGTTCTTGATTTGAAATCCCTCCTGTATGGAAGTTGCATGTGACTCCATTTTAACCACCCCCGCCCACCTCCTGTGCCAAAAGAACACGCATGTTATTTTCAAAACCTACATTATTGATTGAATACTGATTGTTTGTATACACACTAAGTACCCTGTGATTGGCTGGTAATCAGTTCAGAGTGTAAATCACGTCTTTGGCCCCCTACTGTCTGCAAATGTGAAAAAAGTATGGTACAAAGTGGAGGCCTGCTTTTAAATCGATAAGATACTGAATAATTCCCAATTTGTATTGTTGTAGTTTATAGTTGTTCGTTTGAGGCCAAAATATTTAAAAAACATTCATACACACAAAATGGGTAATTTATACAATGGCTGTTTTGAGGCAGAAAAAATGTTTATCCACCTAAAATTCGATGCCTTTTGTTGCCAAAATATAAAAACATTGACCATAAGCAGATCGAACTATACATCGTTTTCCAAAAGTAATTACTAAAAACCGTTGAAATAACTTTCCATGTAACACTTCATTTGTGTGTGATGCACACAGCAAGCAGCAAAGTTATGGAAGGAAGAGAAAAGGAAAGGAAGAAGTAGAAAAACAAAATGCAGGAGCTGCTGGTAAGGCAGCCACTCTGGGGACGCCATCTTGAAGTCAAAAGAACAAAAATATTTTTTAATAAATTTGTGGCAAAAACATTCAATCCATTTTTTTCTAATGGAAACCTTTTTCTGGTCAGATTACAACCATGTTGAGTGAGTTGAAAGTTTGATAATGACAACTGGGTAAGGTTTTAGTTGTATGACAAACGTGCTTCCAAACCCAAACAAATGACCAGAGTTCACACTGGATACATTTTTTATGGATGTTGTACTTTTCCAGGTTTAAAAACAAAACAAGACACAAATCAAGTTTCTGCAAGAGGCTGAGTCCAATTGTTTGGTCTCCAACTTCAAAATCTCATTAGAATGGATTCATTTTTACATTAAGACTCTGAGTAAAAGGTTACACCCATCACCGCCATTTTGGCTCGACTATGTATTTATTGCTGTTGGATGCCAAACCCCCCCATACCCCTCTTCCCCCCCTGCCATTTTTCTTTCCTCTTCAAGCCCTTCTCTGACTTGATTCACCTCAACCCTGCTAATCACACTCCGCTTTCTTTCAACCATGACATTCCATGTCATTGAAGACTCAAAAAAGCTATATTTCGAATGGTGGGAATATTATTTTAATTTGTATTATTGCCTTATTTATGTTTACCACCATACAACGAAGAACAATCATGCAGTGGAAAGGACACGCATAACTTTGATGATGCTCTCATAAATTAATCAAAACTAAGATATCGTGTGAACTTTTTAAGTGTTGCTGAATGAATGTTTTGGTTTTGTTTTGGAATAACTGTTTGGATTGTAAATGACTCGTTCTGTACATATAATTCTGATGCGAAGGTGTGAACAAACTTGCCCGTCGTCCACAGTCCCGTAAGAGTAGATGCGGCGATTTAAAAAAAAAGTTCCAGATCATAATCATGATAGTTTCTACGTACACACACTTCTAAAGGCCTTTGCACTTTAGCTCAGTGCAACCTAAAAAAACCTCATGGGAATTTTTGGGGACATCTTTGACGCAAACCTTCTTTCCTTGTAAGTAAAGGCTATTTTATTTCATTTTTGATCCCATGCCCTTTTTGTGTGGGACCTCCATTTGTGGACCGCAATATCGTGTGTGACGCTAATCACACACAATGCGGGATGGCATTTGTGTCCTTCAAAGTGATAATCGGGGCCACTATTTCAAAGTAAAATACGTACATGACAATTTAGTAATTTAGCAATCAAGTACTGTATGTCCTGCTGGTCACACACTGCACTATTTCGAAGGGATTTTTATTTATTTCTTTTTTTTTCTTTGAAGAAGCTGTGGGTTGAGCGGTACAAATGTCATTGCACAAAAAATGTGTGACCAGCATGCTGTTCTCAACATTTGAAATAGAACTGACTTTCCAATGATACAAGAAAGAAGCATTGCTAAAAGACACATTTCCAAACCTATTTTATGTTTGTATAAGCTGCTCCATTCCCATCAAGGTTGAATTGGAGGTCATTTATGAATATATCTCTGACCAAACATATATGCTACATACATGTCTGTTTAATACCATGCTGATTTCCAACAGAATGATCAGGTTGAATGAATTATGGTGTATTTTGGGGCTTGTTTTTGGCACTATCCATATTTTATCACATGATTTTTGCTTCACTGTCTCTGTTCTTATTCATATTTAAAGCCATTAAATCAATTAAAAAACACTTGAACTGGTTTGACTTTGATGCTTGCATGCTGTTTTTTTTCCAGGGGGTGTTTTGGTGCATGAGTCATTTTTCTATCATGTGACTTGCTATTTCAGCACATCAATAAATGTGATTTACTTGAAGAAGAACCTTGAAGCGTCTGTCCAGATGAGTTGGACGGCGAGATTAATTTTACTGCGTCCGACCTGTCTGCTGCCATGTCGTCATGCAACAACCGGAAACTTCTTTGGGTGCAATTGATTTGAATCTCCTTTCGCAAGTTGGCAACTGTCTGTCCATTGACACCTGCAGTATAATTAACATTCATGTTGGAAACATTTATCCATTTATAAGTGCATGTAAAAAGCAATTTGTCTCCTCACATACCACGTGAAAATGTCTCTCCAATTACAATACTACACATTAAAAATGTTTTGACCACACACGCGCACATGTGCAAATTTTTTCACCCACCCAATAAATAAATTGTGTGTCCTTTCGGACATAGGGTACATTGTAAATATGGCCACTCACGTGAGAAGTGATTCAACAACAAACGATTAATCATCAATATAATCAGGGGCTATTTTGCAAACTGATTAAAAGTTTCGACCAAAAGATGTTTAATTAAAAAAAAAATACTTATCTATTGGCAAAGTGTTTCCAAAGGGCAATGGCCCTGACCTTCGAAAGTTTTGGTTCGCGACTCTAATTTCAGGTTGTTCTTTGAGAAAGCAGACTGATTATTATGAAGACAAATAAACACCTGATTTTACTTTGAAAAATAATGAGTCATTTTCCACTGTTCTCTGACATGTTTCAGACGGAACCAGCCACTGAATTACATTTTTGGCATAAAAAAAATCACAGTTTTAGAGCTGTGCATAGAGGTTGTTTTCGTGTTTTAAAAACAATTCTTTCAAGGTGCTCGTAACGCCGATCTTGGTCTACAGGTTGCTGGTCCCAAGTCGATCACGATGCGAGTGGGAAAAAAACGTTGAAAAAAAAGTGTGTCTCTGTGCATGTTAGTAAGTTTTTTTGTGGTAATGCACACTGCACCCCAATAATCCCATTAATGTCACTGTCACAAAACGTTTTGACACAAAAAAATATATGTAAATACATAAATAAGCACGCAAATAAACAAATACACAGACAAACGAACATACACAAAAATAAATACAAATAAATAAATAAATAAACATTTAGATATATAAATTCATAAAACACAAACACAACATAAAACATGAATGAATGAATGAATGAATGAATGGATGAATGAATGAATGAATGAATGAATGAATGAATGAATCAAGTCACCTCTAACCTACGGTTCTGCGTCACCGGAAGTTGTTAGCGTTCGTCAGTCAACAATTTCAGTTTGTAATCAGATGTTTTGCAATCCAGCTTTGTGATAATTATCAGTTTAAGTTTGTTTCTTGTAAAATTCAACGTTGATATTCGCAAACAGTGTGAATCCGGAGAGCCGAGAGGAGCATTTTAAAATGGTAACCTTGAGTGACGATAGTTAACAGGCTGCAAGTTAGTTTCCTGCCTCCTCGTCAAGTCTCCCACGAAGGAAGGTAGGAAATTATTTTCACAAAGTCATCAATTATTGTGTCAACTTTATTGTCCGATTTAGTTCAATTTAGGGTGCAATTACGGTTTATTATGTCACGTGTGTACAGGTGCGTCCGTATGCGCGTGTGCTTGGTCACTCACTGTTCCATCGCGGGAGGTTGTGGAAAAGTCCATCTTCGGTAAAAAGGTTTGGCCACTCTTGCTTTTCACAATGAGTGGTAAAATGCTTCCCATGAAAACGAATGAAAATAGTCAAGATGTTATCTGTTTATGTTTAAAATATATTTGACTGCCCCCAAAACAGCTATGTTTGGTTAATCAATTAACGATTATTTTATATTGATCACAATCATAACACTATGATAAAAATAATGATTAATAAAACCAAAATAAGAACAATTAGTCATTGACTTAAAGGACAACCGACGCTCCCGGACAAGTTGTGTCCATAATTTGTAAAATCACTTCAAATGACTTCTACTGAGCGTATTTTACAAAGATTCCACCGTATATAGCTGTATTTTACGTGATAAGACTCTCGCTGAATATTCAGGAAGTCTTGTTTTTGAGTTGCTGACGATCCCCACGTGACGTCACATTTGGAACACTCCTGACCGAGAAAGCGACACACAATGCATTTTGCTTTGTTTGGTCTGAAAACTTCGTGTTGATGGCGAAATTAGAAGGAAAACACATAAATAACGCGATGTGTTGTGTGTTGCACCAAGACTACTATTTGATATTCGCTGAAACAAATTCCCAGCAGACAAATCAGCCCATTTCCAACGGAGCTTGGGCGCCATCTTCTGCATTTTCTGGGTTCTACATTGCTGTCATTGATGGCTCAAATTGATATGGGAGGACTGTCTGTCTGTAGGAATGTATATATAACTTTTATACACTGTTTAAAATATGTTTATTTATTTGTTTGTGGACCTATCTCTGCACATTAAATGTGTAGAATGTGTATTTTGTATTTTAAGTCAAAACCGACAGTCTTCTTTGTTATTCACTGAAAGAAAATCCCCTATTCACTGTTTTTGTGCCATTTAGTAACATCTAATTTCTAAGCAGTTTTGTTGAGGTGAATTATGGAGCTTCATTAATTCTGTCGTTGCCATTCTCGAATTTATTCGTGAATTAAAAATATGACATGGTGCACCATTCCTCAATTGGTTGGGGTTTTGGTATTTCTTACGGGAGGCTGCCGATGAAGCGCTGGTTCGACCTCTGACAATGTTTTGTCCCTTCCACGACGGGGCAGCACTTGCCTTTTGTACAGCAATTTCAAGCTCAGATAACTCCAGACCCATCTAACTTGGGAATTAATTGTTTTTTCTGATTAAAAAATAAAGTCAAAGGTTTCTTGAATGGATTTTTTAGTCCTAAAACGCAATATTCTTTGGGTCCTGCAATTCGAGTGAAAATGACAAAAACCCTGGCACTGGAGCGGACACATGTCTCGCACTGAATGAGTTAAGACAAAAGTAGCCTTTGTGTGGTAGAAGTGGGAAATTACAACACAATAGTAAATCTTTTCGGGCTTGGTCCGTTTCCTTTCTCCTTGTACTGTCGATGTATATAAATGATGTGTGGGTTGCCATGTTGGGTAGCTCTCCCCGTTGTCATCCCTCACTTCTCATGAACACATCACACATTTTGGCTGGAATTTTTAGCCCAGGCAATCCTCCGTATTCGAGGCGGGGGCGCTTGGCGTAGTTTTACACAAACACATACTGACATTGCCCATTCTGTGTGCGAACGAGACAAATTCATTCCTGTAAAGGAAGCAAACGTTTCCAAACAACACTGACAATGAACTGCACCATTCGACCAACTCACTATCTGCGCTCCTGTCCTCCAAAACACACGAAAACTAAATAACGGGCGTTTTTGGGAATGCCGAAGGCAGAGTGGGGCACTTTAATTCAGCCGCCATTCTCATTCCCCTCTCCCCACCACCTATTTATTTATTCTGCTCATCCCTTCAACTCTCTCCGCTCTAATCCCGCGCTTGGCACATCCGGAACCGTCAATGCGCACACAGTCCAGCTGAGATGTGATTTACTTTACCACCATTTCTAATCAGTAAACAAGACAGATGTTGTCACACATACAGTGCGATTCGCAAGTACGCTAGGATGCTACGATAAGCATTGCAGAATTTGACACCCCGAACTGCGCCTTGACATAAATTCAGAGGTTCTTTGCACAATGGCGATTTTTACATTCCAAGTCTCTTCTCTGGTAGTTACGGCGGATGCTGTTAAAATTGTCATCAGAATCACTTGTCTCATCAATTTTATGATGTTTGAGACACAGTGCAGATTTAAAGGACAACCGACGCCTCCCGACAAGTTGTGTCCATAATTTGTAAAATCGCTTCAAATGACTTCTCCTGAACGAATTTTACAAAGATTCCACCGCATAGAGCTATATTTTACGTTTTAAGACTCGCGCTGAATATTCCAGAAGTCTTGTTTTTGAGTTGGTGACGAGTCCTGACGTCACGTCACGGAAGGAACGCCCCTGACCGAGAAAGGACAGACAGTAGCAGTCCTTTCATCACGTCAATGCATTTTGCGGTTCTTTGTTTGGTCTGAAAACTTCGTGTTGATGGCGAAATTAGAAGGAAAACACATAAATAACGCAATGGTATATCGTTGTGTGTTGCACCGAGACAACTGTTTGATATTCGCTGACAAAAATTCTCATGAGACAAATAAGCCCATTTCCACGCAGCTTTGTCACCATTTTCTGCCTTTTTTGGGTACTACATTTCTCTCCAGATGCCCTAAAATGACACGAAATAAATTCTTTAAGAGATTGCAAACATGTATGCTTTCCTCTTCAGAACTATTTGAATCATATTCATAACTGGATGAGAAACAAGAAAGCATCTTCGCCGAATCTGAAGCCAACATTTTACAAATTATGGACACAACCTGTCTGGAGACGTCGGTTGTCCTTGAGGTCATTTTTATTGGTGTTTTGCATTTGATTAAAAATATTATCCTGCGTGTTTTGGGTATTTTAGATACTAAAAAAACTGATGTCAGTTAGGAAACAAAACAGTGGTGTCGATTTTCCTTTAATATTTCCACATATCTTGAGAGTGCTGTTTTGCAAATTATTTTGTGTTCCGACCTCTTCTCGTCACCCTTTGGGCCCCCGAGCAACAAATATGGGCAATGCCAGACGTGAGGCAGCAGGTGGCAATGTGGGAGGGGAAAAACACAAAACAAAAAAAAAGGCTGTTAGTTTTTAGGTCTGTTTTATACAGTAAAGTCTCGTTATATCGATATTCAAGGGAGCCCGAAAAAATATCGATATAACCGGGGCTATCGATATATCCGACCCTGTTTACATGTAATTTTCTCCGTGCGTGCATAGAAATAGTATCGATATAACCGGGACTATCGATATATCCGATATCGATATAACGAGACTTTACTGTATTTTTTTCCCAACATGTATTCTTTCTGTCAGCAATCACACATTTGTGCATTTGATCACACAGTTAGCATATGAAATGGTTCATACCTCAGCAGATGTTTTTGTTTTATTTTAGCTCATAACTTCCTTTATCCTGCCTCCCGTTGAACCACAGTTGGACTGTAATTGGTTAATTCGGAATAAGAGGATTGTCCAATTAATTAATTATTTTTGTATTTATTTATATGCAGTATGCATTTATTGATTTATTTTCATGCATTTTTTGTTTATTTATTTACATATTTATTTATATATGTATTCATTTATTTATTTATTTGTTAATTTATTTATTTATTCCTGTGTTCACTTCCCCCTTTAGAAATGATTCAATGATGTCTGATGCAGGTAACGTTAACGGTAAAAAAGTTTGGACTTTATTTATTTATGTATTTATTTATTTGTTTATTTATGTGTTTATTTATGTGTTTATTTATTTTCTTTCTTTATTTGTTGATTTATTTTATTTTGTATTATTTTTTAACCCAAATCCTGGCTTCAGAACTTGGGTGTGTATATTTTTTTTGTATACACAACTTGGTGTGTGGACTGTGCATGATTTTAGGACTTGGCTTATTACTTTCTGAATAAAAGAACCAAAGTAATGACTTGATACAGTTTACATGCACCCCCCCGGCCTGCCCGCCAGGAGTCACGTGGGGATTTTATTTGTGATTTACGACTTGCACTTACCGTTTGTCACTTCCACCTCTGCTATTTATAAATATTGGTAGGATGATGTTGTGGAAGCATCACAAATTTAATAGGACATGCTGGGACTACAAATACAGACTTTCTCTTTCCCTTTCACGCGGGAGGAGGTTTGGGTTCACTCACACACACACACGCACAATCGGTCACAAAATGTAACATAACAGCGGAGGCTCGCGGGGGTGGCGGGTAGACCCGAGAAGCGGCTCTGGGGAGGAAGTACAGCAAGTGACAGAAGCCTCATTTGCTCCATGATTATTGACTGGCCTGTTATGACTGAGAAAGTGGAGGCTACACACACACACACACACACACACACATGCAGTGTTTTTTTGCTGAAGCCAAGCATGCAGGCCAGTAACCTGCCATATGGCTCTTGCTAGTTCAAAGATAGCGTGTATGTCAGATGTCCTCATGAGACAAAATCAGATCACCACGCCGTCACCTTTGAGTCAACTGTCCATCTTGATCTCATGACACAGAAAAAAGGAATCTGGTTGTTTTTATGCTCGCAGTGCTTTGTTTGGACTAATAAACCCGTTCGACAATGGTTGGTCACTCGCCCATAAAGAATATGTTACTGGTTTTGAGGAAACGGTTTCTTCAACCGTCATCTGTACTTCTTTGAAAGTGTCGGACGTTTCACTCCTCATCCGAAGAGCTTTGCCAGCAAACTAAAGTTGTGCTGGTAACCCTGGCCCTGCTTTGCTAGGTCCATGCTTTAAAGTGGGGGAGCAGTGGACCACTCCTCGAAGCCAATCTGATTACCTCTATTGTTCTATCCCTGGCTCTGGTTTCACCTCATTAGCCAATCTGATGACCTCAATTGTTTTATCCTGGCACTTGTTTAACTTCACTAGCATGACTAAGCCTATGTGGTATCGGCCTTGGAAGTCTGTTGTAAGCACGGTCTAAATTAAACCTTGAACCACCATGGTAATTTCGTGTTTAGTGAAATTTGCTTTTTTACAAAAAAATGCTTCTTTTACTCCTCTTTCAAATGTCCAACATCTTCAAAGAAGTACATATGACTGCTGAAGAAACCTTTTCCTCGCCTAGAGCCTACATAGACGTGCTACTGGTTTTGTATCTTTACAATGCAAGCGCTGGGTGGTTTGCATCCCATAATATGCAATCCCGCTGTGGGAGTTTTTAGAATATCCAACATAAGATCTATTATATCAGGCAGTTTTGTTGTTATCAGATAAAAAGACAACATTTGAATAAGGCACGGTGACGGTGACCTCCTCCAGAGGATATTAAGATCTGCTTTGAAAGATGACTTTCATTATTTTGGCTCCCATGATGAGGATTTCCTCAGCTGTGTCGTGAAATGGAGAATATCAGTCTGTAAATCGATTAGATTGACTATTCCGGGCATTACTTTTATTTTGTTTTTCTACACATGACTTCAGCAGCTGATCATTCTGAACGGCCACATTAACTCATTCACTGCCATTGACAAATTTATTTGGGAATTGAAAATATGATCGTAGAGCGCCATTTCTGAATCAGGTTTTGTTTTTTCTTGCTTGGGTACAGGTAAAACGCTAGTCAGACCGCTGGCAAAGTTTTCCCTTCCTCAAGGGAGAAGCATTTCTCCTTTTTTCCATGCTGGTGCTTTGTTCCATTGTCAACTGTTGTTAAAGCACTATATAAACCAATATGTATGTATTACATTGTATTTTGAACAACCACCCTCATTTCAAGCTCATATAATCCCAGACCCATATAATTTAGGATTTTTTTTCCTGATGAAAGAAGAGAATAAGGTTTCTTACACTGCCTTGAATGTTTATGTAGTCCTAAAATTCAATATTTTATGGGTCCTGGAATTCAAGTGACAATGACAAAAAGCCACACATTTTTGCGCATTCAGGCAATTATGAATAAAGCCATGTTTGTATCAGAATCAGAATCATCTTTATTGCCAAGTATATAGAACACACAAGGAATTTGTTTCTGGTAGAACACGCTGCACTAGTATCATCATCAACAAGTGCTAAGTGGCACTATACAGTTCCATTTGGGCTACTGTTGAAAGAGTTCAAAGAGTTAATGGCTTCGGGGAAGAAGCTTTTTTAAATGTCTGCTGGATTTGGTGCGCATGGATCGGTAGCGCCTGCCTGAGGGGAGTAGCTGGAAAAGGTGGTGGGCAGGGTGCGGAGCGTCCAGTAGGATTTTCTGTGCCCTAGTTTGGATTCTTGCAGTGTGCAAGTCCTCGAGAGTGGGTAGGGCGGTGCCAATGATTTTTTCCACCGTCCTAACTGTCCGTTGAAGTCGGATTTTGTCCATTTTTGTGGCGGCCCCGAACCAAACGGTGATGGAAGAACACAGGATGGATTCGATGACAGCTGTGTAGTAATGTTGCAGCACCTACTGTGGCAGGCCATGCTTCTTTAGCAGCCTCAGGAAGTACATTCTTTGTTGGGCCTTTCTCAAGACAGAGTTGGTATTGACCTCCCACTTCATGTTCTGGGAGACTGTGATTCCCAGGAACTTGAAGGTCTCAACGGTTGACACCAGGCAGTTGGATAGTGTGAGGGGTAGCTGTGGTGATGGATGTTTCCTGAAGTCCACGATCATCTCTACTTTCTTGAGCGTGTTCAGCTCTAGGTTGTGACGGCTGCACCAGAGCTCCAGCTGCTCCACTTGTTGTCGGTACGCAGACTCGTCGCCGTCTTTGATGAGACTGATGACCGTGGTGTCATCTGCGAACTTTATAAATGTGACAGCTGGGTGCGTTGAGGTGCAGTCGTTCGTGTAGAGAGAGAAGAGCAATGGAGAGAGGACGCATCCCTGCGGGGCTCCAGTGCTCGTGGTTCGTGTTGAGGATGATATATTTCCCAGTCTGACCTGTTGTGTCCGTCCTGTCAGGAAGCTGAGGGTCCACTGGCAGATCGTAGGGAACACACCAAGCTGGAGAAGTTTGGGGATGAGGAGTTCTGGGATGATGGTATTGAACGCAGAGCTGTAGTCCACAAACAGGATCCTTGCGTAGGTTCCTGTGTTGTCAAGGTGGTCGAGGATGTGGTGCAGTCCGATGTTGACTGCATCCTCCACAGACCTGTTTGCCCGGTAGGCAAACTGAAGAGGATCTAGCGGAGGTGTGGTGATGTTCTTTATGTGGTTCAGCACGAGGCGTTCAAAGGACATGACCACAGACGTCAGAGTAACAGGTCTATAGTCGTTCAATCCAGAGGGTGCTGGTTTCTTTGAAACTGGGACGATAGTAGACTGTTTGAAGCAGGATGGGACTTCACACTGCTCCAGGGATCTGTTGAAGATTCGTGTGAAGACCGGAGCCAGCTGGTCAGCGCAGACTTTTAGGCAGGAGGGGGACACTCTGTCAGGTCCCCCAGCTTTCTTGATCTTCTGCTGCTTGAAGAGCCGTCTCACGTCCAGTTCGTGGATCTGTAGAGCAGAGGGCGGAGATACAGTGGTTTCTGGTAATGGTGGAGGGATGAGGGAAATGGGGGTGTCCTTTTCAAATCTGCAAAAGAATGTATTTAGCTCATCAGCCAGACCATTGTTGTACACTGCTTGGGGGGATGGTAAACGGTAATTTCTTATTGCTTTCAGGCCATTCCATACCGATACAGAGTCGTTAGCGGATAACTGTTTGTTAAGCCTCTCCGCATAACTTTTCTTTGTGATGTTAATTTCCTTTGTCAGTCTGTTCCGAGCGAGTTTGTAAACTGCTCGATCGCTGCTTTCTCTTTCCTAAGCTGCCTGAGTTTGGGAGTGAACCATGGCTTGTTGTTGTTGAATGAGCGGAAGGACTTTGTTGGTACACACATGTCCTCACAGAAACTAATGATGTTACAGTGTCTGTGTATTCATCCAATGTGCCCGTTGAAGTTTCAAAGACGCTCCAATCAGTGCGGTCTAAGCAGTCTTGTAGAGCTAACTTTGCTTCATTAGTCCATTTCTTAACAGTCTTGACTACCGGTTTTACACATCTGAGTTTCTGTCTGTATGTGGGAATTAAGTGGATTAAATAGTGGTCAGAAAGACCCAATGCTGCATGCGCAACAGATCGGTATGCCCCTTTGAGTGCTGTGTCACAGTGATCTAGAATGTTTTCTTCTCTGGTGAAACAGTCAATATGCTGCTTATATTTGGGAAGTTCACGGTTTAGACGCGTTTGATTAAAATCGCCCAAAATGATCAGGGGTGACTCTGGATATTTTAGTTCAAGTTTGTTTACATTTTTTGTATCTTTGCAGAGGCTCCAATGTCCGAGTGCACCAAACATTTTATTTGTATTTTTTATTTATTTTGGGCAGAAATATGTAACCACAGCAAAAACAAGAAAATAAAATGTCGTTCTCCCGGACCCAGAGGATACAAGTCTGCTTATGTTGTGTGCCCAAAATACAAGCTTTTGTAAAACTCATCATGGGCACACAATTCGGGGGGAAATAGCAACCAAGTGGTGGTCAATGGAAGGACAAGTAACTCTAATTAATGGATCTGTGAAGTGTGTGTGCTTGTGCACACCCAATGCTCCATTGTTTGTTTGGGCTATGTTGGATTACCATTTCTGCACGAGCAAACAGCAAAACTTGCCTCCGTGAAGTATGCAAATAGTGTCGCTCTTTTGCATACACATGTAAATATTTAATAGGCTACTTTATTGCACCTTTTGTACAAAATGGGACCTCATGCAACGCATTGCTGGAGTGCATAATCCCTTTGACCTGGCTATCATCAAACATTTAAGTATCTTTCTTAATGTAATGTGTAGCCGGTTTACATTGAATGTTGCTGCTCATTTTATCTCAGTAGCTTGGCGGATGACATCATGTTGCGCATTTTGCCTAGCAACAAGCGGTAAAGGAAATATCTTGTGGTCAGGAAAAAGAAATCCTAACTTTATTTTCTAGACTCGCTGTTACTGTTCATGGGTTTGTGATTTTGAGTATCGGCTTTTGGGGCATCCATAATTGAGCCCCATGTATTCTGCCTAGCTACAACACACTTAAAGTAAGTTCCTGTTCATGAATTGCTTTGACTGTTTTGAAACTACCAACTATGTCATTAGTGCGCCTCTTCATTACATTTTTGCAGTTTTTTATTATTTTTTAATGACATCATCATCTTACTGCGCGCTGTCATCGATGGTATTGCCGTTTTGTTCGATAGCAAATATGAATCAAAGGGAGAAGCATGCTAGTTGAAGCTTGCACATTCTGAATCACAATTACACCAGAAAGGAAGGAAATCTTTGTGTTGGCCATCAGGTTGGCACACACACACGCACACACATACACATTCATACACAGATGATGATTCCTTATCCTCATGAAAGGATTAAGTAGATCAGCAGTGATGAACGATAAAAAGGGAAAGTAATCAACTCACGAGCAGAGTTAAAGATGAAATGGATCCCCGCAAGATAAGTACTTGTCTGTATGTACGTCATCCTCTGACCATTTTGATTGATTGATTTTTTTTATAGATCTCCCCGGGAGGCTGGTCACCTCTGCTAAGATCAGCTAAAGCCTTAGTTTAACATATCATTCACACCAACCCCTGAAATGTAATTATTCAGAAGTACTAGGAGGATTTCATCCAGTTTTTAGTGCTTTCTTAACTCAGTCACTGCCTGACGATATGTAGAAATGTGCCCACTCCAGTGCCAGGGTTTTTGTCATTGTTACTTGAATTCCAGGATCCACAGAATATGGAGTTTTATGCCAACATAAATATTCAATACAGCGTTAAAAACCTTAGACTCTACTTTCATCAGAAAATAGTTAATTCGTAATTATATTGAGCTGGAGTTACATGAGCTTGAAATGAGGGCGGCTGTCCAAAATACAATGCAATACATACATATTGGTTTATATAGCGTTTTAACAACAGCTGAAGCTGGAACAAAGCACTAACATGGAAAAATTGGAAATTCTGCCCCCCTGTGGAAAAGAACAAAAACATTGCTGGAGGCCATGGCCAGCGCTTTATTGGCACCCAAGCATAAAAAACTAAACCCGAACAAATTTGGGAATGGCGCTCTACGTTATCTGTTCAATTCCCGAATAAATTTGTGAATGGCAATGAATGAGTTAAAAAAAGATTAAAAAACAGGAGACTCATACAAGGTCCCATTATTTTCTGAAGGTTTCAATAGCTACATTTGCATAAGATGTGATCATTTGTGGCTTTTCCCGATAGCACAGAAGACATATTGTGGCCCGTTATTACATTTAAGTTTCCTAATGGACAGCAGTATTCTACTGGCTCATTTTCAGCATTTGGTGGGCATTGACAGTCGTGCCCCTGACTGGTTTGAGGCTTCTATAACTGACAGAACCATTTATGTTAGTTTAGTCACTATAAGTCACGAACTGCTCCACTGCCGTGTGGTGTTCCACATGGCTCAATTCTGGCGCCTCTGCTGTTCTCACAGTATATGCTCCCATTGGGTTCCATATTAAAGTAACTACTATGCGGATAACTGTGAGATCTCTCTCCTGCTGAGAAAAAAGACACTTCCCCATTGAAGCCACTTTTTCCCTCTTTGGAGGAAATAAATCCCTTGATAGCGCTTAATGTCCTGAATTTCAGTGAAAAAAAATACAGATGGATGGTGTTTCATTCGAGTGGCTTATGTGATAAATTCTTCAGATTCTGATTTGTGTGGTGGATGTCACACTCATTGCCATTGAACTCATCATTATCTTTCTAATATTTTAAAAATCACCCTTCTCATCCACTGCGTTGCTCGAGTTAGATACTTTCCTGATGCCTCGATTGACCGTTTCAATCAAAAAGCAACTTGTAACCAACCTGCATGTCCATACTGCAAATGAATGACATCCATCCAGTTCCATAATTGTCTTTTATGTCCATATGAAATGGTGGAGACCCAACTCCTGTATTTCTAAAAGCAATTAAAAAAGTACATTTTCCATATGTCGTCTTTAATAGCATTTCGAGGCCATTAGTGCTTAACCATCTAACTGGACCATCTAATCAAACATTCTTCTTCAAAGTACTTTTTCAAGTAAACATCATGGTTCCCGAGACCCCCTGCCCTTGCAAAATGCACATTGCGGGCAATTAATCTTTTTTTTTTTTTAATGGAAGCGTTGAAGAGGGTTTGGATTGACATTTAATTTAATATGATGGATAGCTTTAGACTAGATTACTGTTTATTTATGTATGTATGTGTGCATTTATTGATGTATTTATTTTTACATGTACCAGCACACATAGCTTATATTTTATGGTACAAAAAACATTTGGATCAACATGGCAGAAGAGAGTAAGCACTGGCTGTGATTACGTATGAAAAAAGCAATGACATTTTGAGAAAGGTGAACGCAACAATCGATATGTAATTAGTGTGCTGCCTCCCTTCACTGGACTTTCCACTCTGACATCTTAGTATGAAAAGACTCCTATACTTTTATTTTCATGTACTTACTCTTACGTGGCTTCATTATTTTTTAGGGCAAATGATGCTTGTAGAATCTTAATCGTTTTATCATCCATTTCAGAGCTTTTTTTATATTTTTTATACTCCACTTTCACAGTGACGTTAAAGTCGTTGCAGTTTATTCCAGCGGGTTAAATGGCTGTTTAGATTCTTGCTCGGACTTTGGCTATTAAAAGTAAACGCACGATCCCATTGTGCATTTTGTACAAAATTTATTTTGTACAAGTTTTTTGAAGTTGTGCCTTCTCATACATTCATGAACTGCTTTTATTGATTTTAATGCCATTTTACAAATGGCTTGTTTCTAAAAAGTCAGATTTATGACACACAAAAAAAATGACTCATTTGTCCTTGATGTAGCCTTTTCAGCTGACCGTCTTTTGAATGAACAAAAATTTTACTAAACAATTATTTGATATTGGAACACGAATAAAAAAACACTTGGATTTACTACGAATGAACGAGTTCCGTGATTCTCACATTGTCAAAAGAACGTGATGTTGTCAAACCCATTTAAGTTTACACATTAAAATTAAGGCTTTTGGTTTGTTTCATTATTTTTATTTATTTATTTAAATATGCAGCTAAATATTGATTAATTAATTACTTTATTTTTTATTTATTTATTTTACTGTGACAAAACACAGTCAATTGAGTTTAATGATTTTTTAAATGGGTGAAGGTATTCTTCCAAACAGTTTCATGCTTAAGCAGGTCTGTCTTACTGTTCTGGGCTTTGGGTTTCTTCAAATGTGGAATTTTCCTTTTGTCTTCATTTTTGTGCAGTAACTCCAATTTCTTCCCTCAACGTGCCCCTTATGAGTGATGAATAGTTGTATCTTTTTTTTTGTGCCATGCGATTGAACCACACTGGGTGTACACCATTTCTTGCCAACTGTCATCCGGCAATGGACTCCATGGAGCTCACCCTGCGACCTCAATGTGGACGGATGCTATCGAAAAGAGATGCCCTCTGTGTCGGAGAGCATTTGATTTGAGCACCATTTTCTTGGACAGCTCCAACTGCATTCCACTGTGCAGGACTGTGTGTGTGTGGATTTCAGCACTACGACTTGGAGACAGCTCCTACACGGGATAAACGTGCTGATTGACAATATTAACTGAAAGCAAGTACTACAGTATTATGCTGGTGCATATCGATGAAAAGGTTTCTTCAGCCGTCATCTGTACTTTTTCTGAAGGTGTCGGACGTTTCGCTTCTTATCCAAGATGCTTCTTCAGCGAACTAAAGTCTAATTGGTAGACTGGTAACTGGCCCTATATATATATCCCTAATGTACAGTAAAGTCTCGTTATATCGATATCGGTTATATCGATAGTACCGCTTATTACGATACTATTTCTATGAACGCAAGGAGAAAATTACATGCGCGCAGGGTCGGATATATCGATAGTCCTGGTTATATCGATATTTTTCAGACTCCCGAGAATATCGATATAACGAGACTTTACTTTATATGGGGCCAATACTACCAGTAAGACTTTAGTTCGCTGAAGAAGCATCTTGGATAAGAAGCGAAACGTCCGACACCTTCAAAAAAAGTACAGATGACGGCTGAAGAAACCTTTTCATCGATAGACCACTCCTGTACGACTGAGAGCTTACACAGACGTATGCTGTGAATAATGTAAAAAGAGTGACTTAATGTTATTGGATTGGATTGGTATAGCCTTTATTAGTCTCACAGTGTAGAAATTGGCATTTCACAGCAGCAAAGTGATGAAAGTAATAGAAAGGGAAATGAAGAAGTAGAAAAACAAAATAGGAGGACCTGCTGTAAAGGCAGACATTCTCGCGGCGCCATTTTGAAGTCAAAACATGTTTTCGTGGCAAATAATGCTGCGTTAGACTCGTGTGGCTCAACATAAGCAGATGGCATCAGCGGTCATCTAAAGGATTGATGGAGTTGAATGAAGCTCGGTGTGTCCTACATGGACGATTCGAGATGTCGTCTGTCTTAGTTTGTCTTTCTGCCTCTACGCCCGTCCATTGTTCAGATATATCTGCAATCTATCGGAAGAATTGAACTAGGTGCAATGCTGTCTTCAGTAAAGATATAGCTTTGCTCTCTGTCACACATCCATCCATGTCCAATAGCTTGTTAGCTTCGACCACCGTCCCCGTTACTCGTTTTGCAGCTAATATCATTATGCTGTTTTGAGACATCGACTTGAGTTTCCTGATCTGGAGAGTAAATCCTCAATCGAGAGACCCCCACACATTAACGTGACCATAACAAAAGTGTTTTGCGCACTGCTATCGCTTGCTATTAAGACATTCAAAGAAATGGCAAAGCTATAATTACCCCCGAGAACGTCTCCTCAATACCCCGCACCACTTCAATTGCATGGCCGTGGGCGAGGATCTTCTACTTCCTTTCTTTTGGTCTTTTCTTGCAATCTCACCACCTCCATCTTTATCTCCTGGGTTAAAAGCATGGGAGGGAGGGGGCATACATTGATTTAATCTGATTTCTTATTTCAGAGCGCTTCTTTCGAGGTCCAAACGCGCGATTGGGAGATGAATCTGGAACTATTTAAGGGTCGGTGCAATGAAATTGGCGGTGGAGCGAAGGGTCTGAAAAATGGCAACAACACACTTGACATCCGCTATTTAAATCGCATGATGCATGTCCAAAGCTGTTTTACATCTCTGCTTATCTAAAGGCTGCATACATATTGCCTCCGGTAAAAACAAATTTGGTCTCTGAGCCTACTTGTATTGCAAACGCCATTGAGAAATTGCACTGTGTGGATTTTTCTGTGACCAGATTTAGAAGCATTCACAGAATTTTCAGACATGTTCATCCTGGTCAAACTCTTAAACAATTTTGATCTGAAGCATCCAGTTTGGGAAAATAAAGGCGAGCTTGTGTGATGACTCATGCATGTATACAGGAAATACGATATGACTGATGCTAAAGCTAAATTGTGAAAAAAAAATCTTTTTGTCAATGAAGCAACAGCACGTCTTGAAAACCACAGCCATCTATCTCATATTAAGTCATGAAGTAGTAGAATGACTTTCTCCTTGAATGAAATTGTCCAATTTTCACAAATTGATGACATCACTTTACTGAATTCTTTTCTTTTCGGCTTTTCCCTTCAAGGGGTTGCCACAGCGAATCAGTGTCCTCCATCTTCAGAGGTTTGATTCACATGAATCAATGAATAATGAATGAATGAATGACTTACCTGTCAACCTTGGCTAATAGTTGCCCTTATAAATGACTACAGTTCCCGAATAAAAGTTGTAGGACGCCGTACATTATTTGAAATAATTACGAAAAAGCGCTAACACAAGCGGAAATGCAGACAGCTTATCGTGCACGTTATGCTTTTATCAATACGATTGTACGCAGCGATTAAAAAAAAGACAATTGTGGATTACTTTTTACTGGTTTGCCATGACAAGAGTAGCGATCGGTAGCAGTATTGTCGTTGGCTACAAGCAGTTGAGATGAACTGGATTAGAGCCAAAATGGTCTTTGTAAGATCGGTTCACAATTGATTTTTTTTCTTAAATAAGAGTTGTAGTTTGCCGTACATTATTTGAAATGATAAAAAAACAAAATATGGTAAAGGCGTATAAGTTGACTCTTGTGGAATGAATGAATGAATGACTTTCTGTCTGCACATTTCAAATTTGGCAGTAGTTCGACCAAATGATTCAAATAAATTTGTCTTGTTTTTTTTTTCGGGGGGATCTCAAGACATGGCTGTTAGGGCCATTGTTAATGAATCAGGAATCAAAAGAACAAAAAGCTTGTTTAATCTTTGGGACGGCACATAATGGAGCTCACGCAGAGGGTCGAGGCGCGAGAGGAGAAGAAAGAGAGAGAAGAGCTGTTCGGGAGAGTTTTTGTAATGGCCGACTGGACGAACATCATGACCGGAAATACACGTAGAAAACGGAAGTCCGAGAAAATAAAAAAATGTTAAGATGGACAGAATGTGACATCTTGACAGGAAGTCGAAGAAAATAAAATGATGTGGAAGGAAATAGAAATGTTTAAAATGTGTTTGTTTAGGGAATTGCCCTAACAATGGCTGCATTATTTTCCTCCTCAGTACTTTGTCACCCCTCCCAAATAATCCTTTCCATATTCGTCATGATCAGTAGATTTAAGCTAATGGCCACACCAAGCTGTAACATATCCCTAAACTTCCACAACGATGAGGAGCCAAGTCCAATTATTAGCGGTAATCATTCATTGTCGCCACTAACAGATGATCGATAGCTGTGTTGTTGTTTGGTTGGTTGCTTTTTTTTTCCTTTTTTGTAGTCACCCTGTTTACAATTATGTAATGGCCCTTTTATTTCTTATATACTGAATAGCAATTATCCCGACAAAGAAACACACTTAGTAATGGCTTTGTAAAGGCCACAAATGACAGTATAAACACACAGGCTAAAAATATTTTTTCTTTATTTTTTACATAACAATGTGATGGTAACGACACAGTGGTGGGAACAAAGTATCCAACCGCAACCTGCACAGTATAATGAATGACTGATCAATGAGAAAACAATGTTAAAAGGATCGTCGCTGAATGCATGATGCCTAAAAGTGATTGTTTCTATTCCAATGAGGTCCTTTGGAAAAATTGATTTTGAAACGAGGACAACTTGAAATGCACTCATCCGCGTTTGAAAATACAAAGCTTTTTTTGTTGTTCTGTTTTTGTTTTCTGTGCTGGTATGTGAAGTGGCAGTGAAGTCACCCGAATGCCATTCATCGTTTTGTAATGAGTGTTTTTTGTGGATACCTCGCACAAAGCCAGCCAAATGAAACTCACAACCGTAATACAGTTATTACGGACGTGACATCGTGATGTCTGCTTTCACTGTCAATTTCAATCAGTGCGATGTTTTTTTTTCTTCTCACAAGACAACCCACCGCCATCAGCATTGCCACTTTAGAGCAATGTTACTTTTGATAAAAAATGAAAAACACTTTTCATTGACACTATGATTTTTCAGCGAGGGCTTTTATTTTCTAATTTTGGTTGTCTTTCTTCTTTCTCTCCTCCACAGTGACGCTCCCCATGCTGTTCAGACCGGAAGGAGGGAAGATCAACATCCAAACATGCTAAGGGTGAGTGAAGCCTAATCGTTGTGCTCATTATGTGATGACACACACATATTCACTGCCATTCACTGTGTGAAAAAATGTGTCCCCTCCAGTGCCAGGCTTTTTGTCATAGTCACTTGAATTCCGGGACCCACAGAATATTGAGTTTTAGGACTACATAAACATTCAATACAGCATAAGAATCTTTAGACTATCATTTTTCATTGGAAAAATAGTTAATTCCTAAATTTTATGGGTTTGGAGTTATATGAGCTTCAAATGAGGGCGGCTCTCCAAAATGCAATACAATACATACATGTTGGTTTGTATAGTGCTTTAACAACAGCTGAAGCTGGAACATAGCGCTAACCTGGAAAAAAGGGAAATGCTGCCCCCTTGTGAAAAAGAAAAAAAAACATTGCCATAGGCCATGGCCAGCGCTTTATCGGTACCCAAAAAAAAACAAAACCCAAACAAATTCGGGATTGGCGCTCTGTCATATTTTCAATTCCCGAATAAATTCGTGAATGGTAGTGAATGAGTTCATACATGAAATCTTTTTTTCATGGTATGTTCTCCCTTTCTACTAGAACTTTATAAATATCACACCACAATGACATACAGTCACAGGTAAATTGTGAAGCGATTTAAATGCTGTGTTTAAATTAACGGGTTGCCTCGTTTGAAGGCCACACTTTCAGCTGCATTACCTTACAGGTAAGTACTGCCTATGATAATAATCAAAGAACTATTTATGGACCTCCAAGCTGCCAACTCTCTGTAGAATAATCAAGTCGACTTGCTCGCAACCCCTGTCTCAAGTGTTTGATTATCCAAACGCTTTTGTTTGCGTTTGGGGAACAGGTTTATTCTGGAGGAATCCGGAGTTCGTGTGATTCTGGATGCAGCCATTGACAACTTTACATAACTCGGGAAAGCCATTAGAATGTTTCATCTCCTCCACATCTTACATATACTGTAGAGCACACAACAAATTAATGAATAACTAGTTTTCAAATCTGAGTTTAAAAATAATGACGTATTGTGGTTTGTATGTGACAATTTCACATTTTGGTTTTAGCAAGCATCATGGCACTTGACATACTTGACTTGCTTTCACGCACCGATTAAAATGATGTGGCGGGCCAGATTTGGCCCCCGGGCCTTGACTTTGCATGGTAGTAGTTCGAGGTAACAGATTTAATTTTCTTATACTACTTATACTATATTTGTTATACGTATTCTACTTTCATTCCTTTCATCACTTTGCTGCTGTGAAATGTAAATTTCTCCACTGTGAGACTAATAAAGGCAAATCCAATCCAATCCAATACTGGCTTCCCGTCACATCCCAAGAATAGACATAGCAATTTGAATGAATATACACGTGAACACTTGTTTTTTGAGGTGTGATCAGCTGGCCAACCTGGATTTTGGCTAAACTGGACCTCTACAAAAAATAGCCTCACTCATTCATTTATTTATTTATTTGCAGCTGGCCTGGTGGTGCCTTCATCTGTACAAATTGGCAGATTAGAAAAATAATGCAGTGTTCTTGAGCTTACCCAAAGCATTGGTTTTACCTGATAAAGGCAGATACAAAATATTGACAAATTTGTCACATCACGTCTGATGTGTCCATTCTTGTGTTTTAAAGCAAAAGATAATCTGCAGTGTTTGTCCTTGAATGAATTCAATAAACAGCTAAAATATTGGTAGCTATGAAAAGACTGACATTTACACAGCACCTTGACATTTACTTTTTGCAGAGAAAAGATAAAAACAACACTAAGGGACGCATCCAACCACAAACATTAGTATGTGGCTGCTTCTGTCACAACCAAGATTTTTATCTTCTTTTTCTTAAACAAAGTTTTCTGTTTGACAGGGAACACATTTCATAGATTGGGTCCATTCACAGGGAGCACAAAAGCTACCTTAGTTTCGATTTGTGGTGGCTCAAGTGACTGCTCTGTATCTGACTCTCATTTGCATTCAGAGTCTCTGAAGCTACTCAATAAAGCCATTTAAAGGCAGTTTTGCACACAGTCGTCTGCAGTTAACAGACGATCACCTGGAATACCGTATTTTTTGCACTGTAAGGCGCTTCAGGTTACTGTATTGGGCCTTTCTGATTATAGGGCATTCAATGAATCGCCTAGTTCAAGACTGTACTTCTATATAGGGCGCACTGCATCATAAGGTGCATCCAATACAAGCCACAATAGTGGCTGTGGTTGTGCTTTCATCCACTAGCTGGAGCAATGCTAACGGAAATACAATACAGCTTTATGGATAGAGCTTTCATAAACTACGTCGCAGTAACATTGAGAACTAGTCACAAACATGGACATGAAACATACAGTGATACTTCGTCTTACGAAGGCTTTAGCTCACAAACTTTTCGCCTTACGAACATTAAATTCTCGAGAATATAGTCTTGGCATACTAACTAGTTCTCGGCGGATGAACCAAACCACACGGTCGAACAGCGCTACGGTGGCTGGTGGACTAGTTTTCCACACCCCCTTATGAGTGCAGACGTGGTTTGCTATCGAGTGGAGTACTTTTGCTATTACGGGCCCCAAAAAGATGCCATGACAGGCTGGTGTTAAGCCAAAGAGGACACAAAAATTACGGTCGAGCAGAAGAAGGAGATCATCAAAAAACACGAACGAGGTGTGCGTTTGTGTGACTTAGCGTGCCTGTACTAGTATGCTATGTCGACCATTGCTATGTGCGGCTAAGCGTGTTTCTGTGTTGTCTGAGCAACGACTTCAGCCAATAGAAGAGGTTGAAAAACTTCTGTTGATTTGTATTAACAAAAAGCAGCTAGCAGGGTACCGTGTGAGTGATGGTATTATCACAGAGAAAGCACAGCAACTTCACTCGGATATCATCAAGAGGCAACTACATCAATGACCATCACAAAGGGGAATAAAAGGACTTTATTGTACAGTAGTTTATTTATTTGATTACAATACCATAGCCCATTAATTATACATAAAATAAGGTATATTTTTGCATTTTTAAGGTTTATTTAGTCGCAAATTATGTTTTATGGGGACCTGGGAACGAATTGTTCTCATTTTTAATGGTTTACTATGAGAAATACATGTTTGGCAGACGAACTTTTCGCCTTGCACACACTTTGTGGGAACCAATTTAGTTCGTAAGCTGAGGTATCATTGTAGATACACATTACATGATAAAACAATAAATGAAAAACAACCATTATGAAGACAATTGCTTCTACAAAAAGGCTCACTTCCACAAGGAGTGGAATATCCTTAGAAGTCTTGCTTGTCTCCATCTAGCTTCGTTAATTTTGCTTTTGGTGTTCGTTCCATAATGGCTGCGCAGAGCTCACATATTTTTTCGGTGTATAAGGCGCATTAGAGTATAAAGTGCACCCCCAATGAATGGCCTATTTTCAAACTTTTTCCAATTATAAGGCGTACCGGAGTATAAGGCGCACCTTCAATGAATGAAAACAGTTTTGCATATATAATATAGAAATATACAGATGTTTTCCAAATATAAGGCATACCACATTATCAGGCGCTACAGTAGAGGCTAGGGTTACGCATGACTTCTTATACAGACGAAAATGGAGTCGTGGCTGCTGACAGTCGTTGCGAGATGGCTCAATATTACCTCACATATAAGGCACATCTGTGTATAAGGCGCATGGTCATCTTTTGAAGAAAATCAAGGCTTTTGGGTGCACCTTATACGACAGAAAATAGAGTAATCGCCTGTTTGAGTGTATTGGGGAAAGCACAAGCCAATGGATTTCGGACAGAACCCTTTTAGGGTACGATTGGTTCCTGCTAATAATCACCACTAGATGGCTCAGGAACACAAACGGGGAAACGACTCAATGGGGAATATATAAGGTGTAACATCATATTTAAAGAGGATATTGTTTGAAAAAGAGGTATTGTTTGAAAGTACAGTCCAACAACCTGTGCGCAGTCATGAGTCGATGAGTGAGGGGAACATCATTGAAGTCTTCAGTAATGAACAATACAGATGCTGAAATGATAAAATTATAATCTGGCGTTCACAGTGTATATCATGAAGATAATAAGCATGCAAGTTACCGCAGTTTTTCCGGCAATTACCGCAGTTTGTCCACTGTCAAAAAAAGTATCGTTTAAAAATCTTTATTCTGTCTCATCTCTTTTTTCCAGAATGGAATTCACTTTATGCCAGCCACTTTCCACATACGGTAGTCAAACAATGACATGCTAATGCTATAGCTAAAAACCATTCAGGAGGTGAGGCATCACACAAAAAGAAAATAATTGAATAAATAAGGAAAAACAAATTCATTGAAACGTTAGCGGAGCAAGAACAATCCTCTGGTAGTTCCCTGGGTCATTTATTATTATTATCATTTACTTAACACTGGGAGAGTGAAAGCTATTTACAATTTTAGCGACCACTGTTTGAGAAACTATCCTAACTCAGCGCCTGTTGATTTTGGTATATTCTGAAATTGTATGGCGAATCCTGAAAATGCACATGTCATGGCTGACGCAGCCTTTCACATCCGCACTGATGAAGGGACGCCAAACATTTCCACACAAGACTTGAACTCGGCTGCGCAGTTGACTGAGCGCCTTCTCAAGGTTACGTCTGTTTCTTTGCTCATTGTCAAGCGGAGCGTTTTACCACATGGCTGAGGTCTGAGGTCGGCTTTTGCGACGGAGGTGAAGGGATGAAAACACTTTTTTGATTAAACTACAAATCAAACCGTTGCTCTCTGATGTAGCCTCTGCTTCCATTAGTGATAAGGTTGCTCATTTTTTCCCCTCCCTCCTTCATCCAGTTTCTTCAAGTACGATGAAGGCAGGACAAAATGCAATGTGACAATGGATGTTTTTTGAAGAGGGGTGGGGTTGGTTCTGAAGAGATTCTTTTCCTGTTTGAAAATTTAGTGCAGATCAGTTTTAATGCTCCTGTGGGAAGTGAACGGCACAGGGACCAAAGCGTCTGTGTAAGCTCTTAGTCATACAGGAACGGTTCATCGATGAAAAGGTTTAATGGTGGGGTGAGGTTCAATTTGGATCGTTCGTACAATAGACTGCTTCGGCAAAATAGGATTAGGCATGCGGATGAGGTGATACCAGGGCAAATTGGGCAACCAGTCCAGTCATGACAATAGAAGCTATCAGTGGAGCCGCAGGGAGTAGTCCTCTGCTCCCCCCAACAGAATAGCAGGGACCTATCATCGCAGAGTCCGGCACAGTAGGTCTGGACAGTAGGGGGATATATATATATATATATATATATATATATATATATATATATATATATATATATATATATATATATATATATATATATATAAGGCCGAAACTACCAGTAAGACTTTAGTTTGCTTCTTGGATGGGAAGCGAAACGTCCAACACCTTCAAAGAAGTACAGATGACGGCTGAAGAAACCTTTTCACCAGGGACCAAAGGTTTCTCATCGTTGTTTTTCTCTTTTCCTGCGAAATGGTGTCTATGCTGTTAAATTTTATTTGCATTTTCTTCTGTTTTTATTTTTTAATTTTTTAATAAGCCGGTTTCCATTATTATAATGAATGCCAGCATAGTTTTGCTACTGGGGTAGACTGTAGAGTATAAATCAATTGTTAAAAAATAAATATACAGTACATACAGTGAGACCTTGGCTTACGAACTTAATTGGTTCCCAGTGTGTCTTCTTCTTTTCCTTTCGGCTTTTCCCTTCAAGGGGTCGCCACAGCGAATCAGTAATCTCCATCTTCAGAGATATGATACGCATGTATGTTTTGGCCCAGCTTTTACGTCAGATGCCCTTCCTGACACAACCCTTTGTATTTATCCAGGCTTGGGACCGGCACAATAAGACTTATGTCCCTTTGTGGCTACAGAACAAGCAACACGCTCAGTAAAAGGCTCCCAAACACAAAATGGTCATGAGCACAGCAACAATCAAAAAAGCAAAACTGTACTCACCATTTGATGACAATGCTCTGATCTTACCATGAAATGGGCATGTCTTTCCCTTACTATGATATAAATAAATGAATAATACATAAATAAATAAATAAATAAAGTGTGTACATCGAAAAACATGCTGTCTATATTTTTTCCTTATACAACTGACACCGCACCCTCCAAATAACACCTACAAATCAATTGCTCCACAATAGCAACTCCCGAATGGCCTGCTTCTGCTTGTCCTCCTGAAGACAAATCAAATCCTCTGCGTTGACGACCTTATTATGGTCAACAACAAGCTCCTCGATGACATCTGCATCCACTTCAAGTCCCGTAGATGCTGGCAGAGATTTTATTACAACAAAAGGCGCGAGTCCGATGATTCCACGGACGCGGAATAAAACGGGACAAAAGAAGGGTGGTGGGGGGGGCGCGATCCGTCCAACACATTCGCGATCCCGGAAAGCACCAAACTTAACGCGATCGCGGCTAACAATCACCGTGGCCAAAGAAAACTCTTGAACTTGCCAGCACAAGACACAGCGAGGATCGAGGCGTCGTAATTATGTCACGAGTGAGGTGACAGCGACTCATTGAAATGTCCCAGTATCGCACACCACGCACACACGCACACCACACACATTCGCGATCCCGGAAAGCACAGAACTTGCGCGATCGCGGCTAACAATCACTTCGGGAAAAGCAAACAAGACACAGCGAGGCGCGAGGCGTCGCAATCATGTCACTGGTGAGGTGACAGCGACTTGTTGAAATGAAATGAAATTGAAGTGTCTTCTTCAGCTGGCGGATGTTGCGAGCAGCGGCCCCGCCCCAGCTGTCAACTCGCACGTGACAATTTCTGTGTCATTAGTCACGTGAAAGCATCAACTAAATAACAGCTTTGTGTAAAGCTTTTAGGCGAAGGATGGTAGCAATGGTGAACGGTACCGGGCTCTTTATTTGTAGAATGGTCGTAGAAAGTTACTCTCAGGGAAGTGACACACAGCATGAGAGATGTGTCAGGCTGAGATTCACATGACAGCCGCGGTGTGCACATGTGACGCCACAAACACAAACCTTGTTTGTGTTTCTCAATGATCTCCTCCTTCTCCTCGACGGTGATTATTAGGGGATCATCTTGCATTCATTTCCTAATTGTAAAATTAACTGCAAAAAGCTCCTCGGAGGCGATCGACGTGTGAATTCAGAGAGAGGGGGTGTGGAAAGGTGCGCCGGTTGGAGCGCTTTTTCGGTCGTGTGCCTCCGCCGAAGATCCGAAGATCACTCCACCAGATCCGAAGATCACTCCGCCAGCCGTGGTGGGGGTGTATCGTGAAAAGTAGTGCGTATTCCAAGGTTTAATTTTCACAAATTTGACGTTCGTAAACCGAAAACTTCGTAAAGTAAGGTGTTCGTAAGCCGATGTCTCACTGTACTTGTTTACCTTGGCTAATCGCTTCCCTTATGGCTGGCCAAAATTGTCGTACGTGTTGCCGGGCTACTTGGGCCTTGCGGTGCCCGACGCAGAATTAAAATTTTAAAAAATATAGTGTCTGGCGGTCGTGGTCGTAAATTGTGCTGGTCGTAAGTCGGATGTTACCTGTAAATGATTACAATTCTTATATAAAAGTTGGAGTACGTCGTACATAATTTGAAATTATACTAAAAAAAAAACCTAACACAAGCCGAAATGACGACATTAATCTGACCGTACACAGCGATTTAAAAAAAAAAAAAGGATGATTGAGGAATATTTTTGTTTCTTTACCGCGACAATCATAGCGATAGGCGGTAGCATTGTTGTTGCCTACCCGCCGTTGAGAAGAACTGGATTTGATCCAAAATCGTCTTTGTAAAATCGGTTCACATTAAAAAAGAAATTTCCCTATAAAAATTGTAGTACGCCGTACATTATTTGAAATGATAAAAAAAACATAAAATACAGTGAAAACATACACGTTGACAGTTATGAATATATACTGTACCATTATCTTCCGATCAAATAGTTGATAATCATTTTTAATCACAAATCAATCGACCCAAATCCCCAGATCATGTAAAGTTTATTGAAACATGCTGTCTATATTCTTTCCTTATGCAACTACAGACGACGCACCCTCCAAATAACACCTACAAATCAATTGCTCCACAATAGCAGAAGCCAGGCCAGCTTTGATGGCATTAGTGGGCCTATCACTTTTTCTCCTTCTCCTTCTTCTTGTCCCATTCCTTGAATGCGTCTGTGCAAGGCTAGCCAGCGGCTCCCAATCTTTCTAATCCTTAATCCAACGTCTGAGGCCGATTAAGAGGAACCCTTCACGGAGGACAGCGGTGGACAAACACTTGATTGCAATAGAGGGGAGGGGGGCGACGGCATGTCAGGAATAACTGATGGCTAAATCCTCTGAGAAAGCATTAGGACGAAAAGGTGAGATGATTTTGTGCCTCAATACTGTAGGACCTACAGTGTAGGTTTTTTTGCCTTAATGGTCAGAGACATACCAAGATTTGCTTCCTTCACTTGTTTGTTTCTGGGGTTTCACTATTCTGTCACTACTTCAAGAGATAAAATTCATACTCGATTGGGTTAAGGTCTGGTGATTGACTGCTAGTCAAAGACTTTCTGCCAATGTCTTTGGAGGCATTTTTAAATTGGAGGCCAAATTTGTAGACTTCGGAATTAATTCTGCTTCTACCGTCTTGGGTTAATTTGCTGTTCCCCAGTGATTGACCTGCGACCATATAGGATTTAATCTTGATTCTTGACAAAGCCCGCTGGAATAGTCTCCAGATCACCTGTGACCCTTTGAGGCTAAGCACTGTTGAAAATAGATGGATTGAGGCATGTCCATGTTCATCCAATGAAGTCACCATGTAAGAGGCACTTACAAAAGTGACTTGTCATTCAAACATCTTTGTGGGCATTTGTTGTTTTTTTTTTGAAAAGTATATGTGATGTCACTATGATAGACAATGTGGCACACCTGTTGGTGCAAATTGCTTGTCCCTATTCCTGCTGACGATATATAACAGGCACAGTCACCATCACCCCAAACCTATCATAGGTGGTTTTTTGGGGGTTGGGGCACGATTCTCATTGAGAGTCATTTGCTTAGAATATAGACCTGAGAGAGAGGGGGGGGGGTGAGAGGGGGATGAGAGAGTGAGAGGGGAGGGAAGGAGGGGGAGAGGTGACTGAAGGTTGATTGACAGGATGAGTGAGAATCCACGGTCCTCTCTCTCCCCTCCTCCCACTCTCTCTATCTCTGTCTCTTTGTCTCTCTCTCTCTCTCTCTCTCTCTCTCTCTCTCTCTCTCTCTCTCTCTCTCTCTCTCTCTCTCTCTCTCTACCCCACCAAACACACACAGGGACACAACGTACCTCCCCCACCCCGTCCTCTGTGTGCGCACGCCGGGCTGGACGTGAGTCCCCGCATACAGAGTGCGGAGCGAGGCTGTGCGCATCATCACTGCTGCTCTTTCTCTTTTCGGATCCCGCCATCCTGATGTGGAAAAGAAAAGTGGCCACTGTACAGCTCATTTTCTCTTTTTTTCTTGTCCTCTGAGCATTTTTGCCTTCTCAGTCTGGAAATATTCTGTGTATTCCACCCTTGGACTAAAAGTGCGTCCTCTGGAAGTGACTGGGGAACCAATGGGAGCAAGAAAGATGCTGGAAGTTTTGCTTTTTGGATTGCTCCATTGAGTTTGGATTTGAAGAGGGGGCAACCATAAAGGGTGTGAAGCTCGAGACATCGGAAGCTTGCAGATTTGCTCTCTCCTCCCTCCGCCGCAGCTTGCCGTCTGCGGCTTTCGCGCTTCGCTCTCCTCTTGGCCACGCTATGATTTAACACCGGGGAGGACCAGGACTTATCTCCCCCACCCCTACATCCTCTGCTTCTTCCTCCTTTCGACTACTTGCATCCTTGTGAATCGTGAGGTGCTCCATACATATGGACTAAAAAAAACGCTGGCCTGTTTATTGGATTTTTCTCAGCTTTTAAAATAAGGAGGAGACTATCTATTCATCTTGTCAATACATCGATCTGTTTGGACACCATGAGAATTCTTTGCGCCGTGTTGCTCATGGCTGTTTTTTGGAGCCATGAGTGGAAGTGTGCACTCTCAGACTCCATCATCCACATTGGTGAGTAACAACGTTTACATACTGCTATTTATTTTTATTTTTTTTAGGATCATTTGTTCTGGTTGTGGAACCCAGATTTGCACGGTTGCATATTACAGCACAAAAAAAGTCACCAATTTACATCAACTTTTCATTTTAACTTGAACTTCAAATGCAAGCATCGCCTTTTAGAGGGAGGTGTCTGCTTGCTCTGCGGGTTGATCATTAGAAAAGACCCATAGGGTGCGACACATCCTGAATGTCATTTTGAGTGATAGGGGATAACAGCTTTTATATTTTTTTCTGTGTTTTGTTATTTTATTATTATTATGACCATGGTGATAGCATGAAAAGGAGAAACATTTTTGCAAATTGCAGTAAGCTTCCCCATATTATCCATCGCAGACAACCGCAGTGCCAGCACCGAGAGCAAGAGAAAAAGGAAGAGAGGAATAAATCACATCCCGCCGTCTTTGCTGCTTCCAAAGTGTGGCACTGTTGCATTAAAACAGGGTAGGGGGTGGAACCCAAAGTCCGTGGGTCATATGTGGCCTGCCAGAGCATTTCATCTGGCCTGCTCTGAAATAAAAAAAAATCACTCACCATTACATTTAACTTACAAGAGAAAATCTTTCAAACCCTCTGAGAGTGTCATGAGCGCAGATTTAGGTGATGTCTGTGTTACGTCAGGAGGACGTGGTGGTAAATGGTGGTGGGTGTGCATAATGATTGCGCAACTTGAATGGCCTTGGAGACTGAAGGAGAGACTGAGAGAGAGTCCAAGCGGATGTGTCTGTGTGTGTGTGTGTGTGTGTGTGTGCGTGTGTGTGTGCGTGTGTGTGTGCGTGCGTGCGTGTGCGTGCGTGCGTGCGTGCGTGTGCGTGCGTGCGTGTGTGTGTGTGTGTGTGTGTGTGTGTGTGTGTTCGCGCGCGTGCGTGTGTGTGTGTGGCTATTGTGATAAGCACCTGCCGATTTCGGAATGTACATGGACTGCATCCTGCATGGTTAAATGGCATCCACTGCATACTTTAATCGATAAATCTGAATTAAATGTTTGTGTTCAGCGGTTAGAACCAGGGACCACTTGATTAATTTCTGATGACAATTTAAGCAGGTCTCATGTTGCCATTTGTCAGGAGTGAGCACAATGTGAGGTCCAGCATGTGGAGAGGGTAGGTCGGAGGGTGGCAGGGTCAAAATTGCCATGCCAGTTACAACTGGCAATGAAAATGGAATCAGATTAGTTTCTGTCAATGACAATCCACAAATTAGCTTCGAAAAAAACAAAAACATACCTTATTTTCCGTTGTATAAGGCATACCCAAAAGCCTTGATTTTCTTCAAAAGAATGCCCTGCGCCTTATACCCAGGTGCGTCTTAAATGTGAAGTAATATTGAGCCGCGTCAAGTCTTGCAAGTACTGTCAGCAGCCACGACTCCATTTCCCAGAGTCGTGCGTAACCCCAGCCTCCCGCAGCGCCTTGTACTGTCGTGTCATGTGCCTTATATTTGGAAAACGTTTTTCATTCATTCATTATACTCTGGGGCGTCTCATATATGGAAAAGAAAAGGTTCTTAAAATACACCATTCATTGGCCTTATACTCCAGTACGCCTTATACAGACGCTGCCCAATTTAAGAATTAGATACGTTCGGAGCGGTCGTTGGTAAGGTGAATTTGTTCGTAAGTTGCTTCAGTGCTATATTTTGTGTGGAATGTATGTTAGAGGCTTATATAACTATGTTTAATGTTTATATACGTATATTTAAGGCTTGTATCAGTAACCTGTATTGGTTTGTATTGAAAGATAAGCATTTAATTAAATATATGCTCTATAGCGATATGTACGTGTACAACTGGAGAGAATACTACATATGTTACTACAGAATATGTACAGTTGTTCGTAACTCGAATGTTTGTAAGTAGGGGAGTGTCTGTACACCTCAAAATAGTGACTTGTGAGCTCACTGCACGATATGTTCCCAATGTTGATATCACGTAACATCCATCAATCCATTTCCTGATCTATCTGAAGTCTAACAAGGGTCACAGAGTCTGCTTGGGCCTATCCCAGCCGTGAATCATGATTGCGCCATTACATAATTGATGAATTGTATCAAAACAAATTTGCATCTTGAGGACTGATTTGATTGCACACTCAAAGTAGGATACAGGGTTATTTTACCGACAGTATCATGATACAGCAATGAAAGGATTTCAATGTCATTTGTTTCTTTATTTTTCAATGATATAGCAATACAAAAGTTGTAAGATCATCAGTGTACTGTCGGCGAGTTTGCATGTTTGCCTCACACTGCAAGTGTGGAGGGTTGGATTCTGGCTTTGCTGTGTGTAGTTTGCATGTCTTGGATTTCTCCGGATACTCCACATACCCACATTCCGAAAATACTCATGACAGTATAATACACCATCTAAATTATGAGTGTGAGCGCAAATAGCTGTTAGTCTGTATGTGCCCTGTGATTGACTGGCAACCAGTTCAGGGTGTACCTCATGTGTATCAGCGAAGTAGATGATGGATAAATGAATGGACAGTGTGCTGATCGTTGGCTAAAAGAATCAGATGAACTTGTTTTTTTTTGTCAGTCCTCTTACATCATGACTCTCCAAATGACGATCTAATTATAGGACACAAATCAAATTATCGGAAGAAAGAAAAATTGCCTGAAAAAGTGACGCTCAAAACAGTAATTGTATTGATTTCATGTGAAGAGAGGCTTCATTTGGACCAGCAATGAATTGTTAGGGTATGAGTGCTGGATGTTCCCCCTACAACGATGGAGGTACCGCATGCCACATCGAGGCGCGGCAGGAATCTTTAATCCAGCAGTTCAGCGGATCATCATGTGACTCTCTGGTCTGATCACAGCAGCGGCGGCATGTTCCGCAAGTGTCTCGCCGCACGATACCGAAACCTCATCCTTCTGACACACTAGAGTGTTCAAGCTCGTTGCTACAGAGACGGAATGCGGTCTTTCTCTCCACGCTTAACAACAAGAAGACAGAACTGAAAGCAGTTGAAGGTTGATTGAATTTGTTTTTTTTTTGTTTCAATACTGACATTCGCTGATTCCTAAACGGCACAGACAACAAATAGTTTGGAGAAATTAATGGTCAAATTCGCAGCTAGTTCATGTTGAATGGTAGCTAGCATTAGCTCCTTTTCTTAGCGACCCAAATGCAGAATAAGGCACTCCAATGCCAAAATTGAAATGAAAACTACAGGCAGATATTTTCTTTCTTGGCTGTGTTACAAAAATGTCATTTAGATCACGATGAGATCACAATGAAAATATTTGGAATCATAATAAAGCACCAAATATCATCGACTTTCATCCAAATTTGTGTCGCTTTGTTTTTCCAAACATAATCTGGTTTAGTTTCTGAAAGTAGGACAAGATCATAAACCCGTTTATGGGAACCTCCAGAAGCTACACATCAACATTTCAAACACTAATGATGACGTCTAGATTCCTCAATCTGAATTTCTTATACCGAAGCAAAATTCAACGATTGTTCAACATATCCATAAATGTCATTTCCCGACAAATAAACCGGCTCTTTCTTTTGTATAAAATCTTACTCAACAAGTTACTACTCGTTTTTATTTGTGCAAACCAGACAAGCAAGTGTTTTTCTGAAAAACAATGAAAGCTTTGTGGTTGTTTATTGAATATGCGTTGCATTTATTCCTCCTATAGTTACGACTCATTGAAGCCCCGCATTACAGGGGGTGGTGGGGTTCTCACATAAACAAATTTGAGTGCAACCCGCTTTCTCTTATTTGATTTCAGTTCCCTACTGTTTTATTTCCTCTGCCACCTTGCCTCGTGATCAATAGTTCATTTAATTGCTCGCCAAATGAACTTTGAATCGCAACAAAAGGTTATCACTGACAAACAAACAATACTGTCTCTCTCCTTCCTTGGCCAATCCATCTATTCTTGCCTCCTCAGCACTGCGGCCAGAAGCCAGAATGCATGAGAACATTGCGTTTTCTCACAAGAGTTTCAAGGAAAAAGGACGTGGCACTGAGGGCCATGTTGGGAATTTAGCATAGGGAAAACGTGTTTACACCACTCTGACCTGTGTGTGTATTAGTTGCTGTGTGCATGTGTATCTGCATCATATTGACTTAGAACTGCATGACAAAGCCCCCCCCCAAAAAAAGTAGCATAGCCCACAGGCACATCACATTGACATGTGAAAAGTAATCCCTCTTTAATCTCTTTGTTGTTTGTCTAAAGATGTATTGAGGGAAGGTGAGGCCAGAGAGACATATATCAAAGGAGAGGAGGAGTTGAGGGGGGGATCTGTGCACCCCTTGGCTGTGTTTAGACAATTTTTCACCCCTCAATTTAATCTCGCCGCCCCAAATACTGTTGCTATACTGCTGATGTGAATAGTTTTTAATGCAGGTATCTATTTTCTGACATGATTTCTTACTATGAATCATGAACTTCATGTCTGCAATGCACCGTTCATTTAACAAGCACAGCTGGCATGTACGCTACCCAGAAAGTACGGCAAAGAGCTAACTTGATCGCTTTCATGTTATTTGGTGGCAAATCAACATCTCAAAATTTTACGGAAAATCTGAAGATTATGAATTAAAGAAAATGTGCCGGTCGAAAAGCCAATCATTCCATGAAGAATTCTGATTTTATACTGATTTCAAAAAAAAAATATTGGTGAAAGTCTTGAACTCATTCAATGCCAGACCATGTGCAAAAATACGTCCACTTCAGTGCCAGTGTTTTTGTCATTTTCACTCAAATTGCAGGACCAACAGAATATTGAGTTTGAGGACTACGTAAACATTCAATTCAGTGTAAGAAACCTTAGACTCTCTTCTTTTATCAGAAAAAATATTTAATTCCTAAGTTATGTGCACCTGGAGTTATGTGCGCTTGAAATGGGGGTGACTGTACAAAATACAATACTTTACATAGATATTGCGCTAACGTGGACAAAAGACAAATGTTACCCCCCCACGGAAGCGAAAAACAATGCCAGAGGCCTGACCAGCGCTTTATCGACACCCCCCACAACAAAAACTAAAACCCGAACAAATTCGGGGATGGCGCTCCGCGTCATGCTTTTCAATTTCTGAATGGCAGTGAATATGTTAAAAGTATATTCTCATTTATTCCAAAGGCTTTTCACAGCATTTAAATTCGAAACCCGACAACATTTTCAGGTGAAGCCCAAATTATCACCACATTCCGAAAGTGTCAGTTCTTTCAAAATTATTTTTACCGCATTTTCAACACTTTTAGGTGTATTTATATATGCCATTTATATCTGGATTAATATTATATTTACAATAAATCACAAATACAAACACAGCCATTAACTATGTATAAGTTAGAAGCTGGCTTCCATTATATGTGCCTTATAATGTGCACGCTATACATCAAGGGGGGTTACATTCATTTTTTGCTGCGGGCCACATTTGAATGTTTAATCTCCTCCATATATTACATTCAAAACGCACAACACATAAAATCTGAAGTCAAGAATAATGACTGTTATTGTGGTTTACATCAGACAATTTAAAAGTTTGGTTCAGACTTTCGCAAGCATCATGGCGCTTGACATGCTTGATTTGCTTTCATGGGCCGAATAAAATGATATGACAGGCCAGATTTGGGCCCCCGGGCCTAGTCTTTGATACCTGTGCTATACATGAACACAGTTTTAAAATATACCATCAAAGTCTGCCTTATAGCTTGTCATCCCCCCCAAAAAAACAGTATGTAGGGTAGAATGATTCAGAAATAGCAAAATGGTCATTCCCGCTTTCCGACAATTTTTTTGTAGTCATAATAACATAATGTGATAATAGCATTCAATTCTTAAAGTTCTGTTCTCCTTGGCAAAGGACTTGCTGGTGTTTTTGTAGCAATGCAGTTTCAAGTGATCCGAGCGGGCCGGCTGGAATCTCCCTACGTGGTGATCAACATGCACAAGGATGAGGGAGTGCGCGGAGGAGAACTGGCCTCGTGTCCCTGTGCGCGTCGTGTGCTGCATGGCAATGCTCTGCCACCCCCGCTTCTCACTTTTGCTTTATGAAGACCGCTTGTATTGACACTGAGACAGTACGGTCGAGCGAGTGGCGGTGTGTTGCCTCTTGATTCGTTACACTGCTTGATTTATGCAGTCACATTAAATCCTCACTGCACAGTGAACATTTTTTTTATTGTATCACATGCAGAAGAAGCTTTCTCTGTCTTTCATGTCGCTCACATTTCAATGCTGAGCATTGCATCTTTTGTTTATACTACCTTGAATTTTCTCCCAATCTTTCATCATGGTTACGAATTTTAACACTTTGAGGGATGGTGGTGACTACGGTGGGCCGATTATCATGTAGTTAGACAGGCTGTATGAAAGGGTTAAAAGCCAAGGGCATTGAATATTCGAATCAGCAAATGAGGCGGCAAGAACGGAGAGCCATGAGCTGGTTTTGTTTCTTGGCCTGATGCAGGAAATAGCTAATGTCAATTTCTATACAGTATATTGTTTTTGGAGTCGGGGGGAAATTGGATCGTAGTCATGCGTACCCTCGTCTGACCAGCTGCCATTTGCTTTTTCTGCAAGAACATCGTGGAAACGCTTAGAATGCAGCATACAGGACCCTTTGACAAACTCAAATGCTTTTGTTCTATGTCCCCTTGTGATCACCATTGGATTGGATTGGATATGCCTTTATTAGTCCCACAGTGGAGAAATTTACATTTCACAGCAGCAAAGTGATGAAAGGAATGAGAGTAGAAAAACAAAATACATGAGCTGCTGGAAAGGCAGCCACTCCTGCGGCGCCGTCTTGAAGTCAAAAGAACAAAAAAAAAAAAACAACTAAATAACAAATAATATGACAGCATAGAGACAATATGACCAAACAAAGACACAGAGAGACAGTTGTACAGTTGTTTAGTCCCTCAGAACAAGAGGAACCTTGGTTCAAGCGCCACTTGCTGCTTCAGCAGTCGAAAGACGGATTATGTTGTTGTCATGACAATATCTGGTTTCTCATTGGTGGATTGGATTCATCATGAATGCCAGGATCACATTTGAGAAAGCCAGGCTATGAATGACAACACTTGACACATGCACAATTCTTCTCCTCAATCTCCATTTTGCTGTTGAGGCCCTTCGCTGCCCAATTTATCCATCACTGCAAACAACATGCTAAAAGAAGTTGCCAGTGATTAAGTGGGCTGGGGTCAAATGGACCTCATTTAGCATGAAGGGGGTCCATCTTAAACTGTTCAGCTGTCAATCAAACTGACACATTAATCAATTCCTGAATTTAATTGTGAATTTAAAAGTGTGACGTGGAACGCTATTCCCGAATTTGTTCGGGTTTTGGTTTTTCTCACGGGGATGCTGATCAGAATCGGAATCAGAATCATCTTTATTGCCAAGTATGTAGAACACACAAGGAATTTGTTTCCGGTAGAACACGCCGCACTAGTATCGTTGTCAAAAAAACTGCTAAGTGGCACTATACAGTTCCATTTTGGCTCCTGTTGAAAGAGTTTAAAGAGTTAATGGAGATAAAGCGCTGGTCAGACCTCTGGCAATATTTTGTGCATGTTAGCCCTTTCTTATAGCTTCAGCTGATGTTAAAGCGCTATATAAATCAAAATGTATGTATTTTATTGTATTTTGTACAGCCACCCCAATTTCAAGCTCAGATAACTCCAGACCCGTATAATTTAGGAATTAACTATTTTTTCTGATGAAAGAAAAGAGTCTGCGGTTTCTTTACACTGCATTGAATGTTTATGTAGTCCTAAAACATAATCATTTGTGGGTCCTGGATTTTGAGTGACAATGCCAAAATCCCCTGGCACTGGAGTGGACACATTTTTGCACATCATCTGGCAGTGAATGAGTCAACATTAACACCAGTGGCTGATTCTTTCGTAAAGCGTTTTTTGGTCATTTGTCAGATCTACTGGCCGTAATTTCCTATGCAGGGAAGTAATTACAGCAAAATCTTGTTCTGCGCGATATATTCATTCATTGACATTTCTGATTCTGAAGGATGGCCTTAATATAGTCTGTTTTTATGTTTTCCCACTTTATTTTGATGGGGAACACCCTTGAGTGGTCTTCGTCTTCACCTGCCAGGCAGTTTGGTCACAAGCGGGCCTCATTTGCCAACCAGTACACCAATAAACAGGCATGATCTGAATTGATGCAGTCGTGAAGCTGGAAAGTAAATACGTCATTGCTTGTGGTTAGGACATGAATCCTTCATTTCGATGCAGACGCATGTCTGGAAGCTTCATAGCTTTGTCATGTCGAGACAATTGGGCCTCAAACCCAAGTGAATTTCTCTCCTGTGCTATCAGTGCATCCACGACCAGCTCGTGTTGTAAATTTCACTATGTGGCGCGATGAACGCAACACATGAGCGGCGGCTGGTAGCCGCCGTCTATTAATGTCACAGCTTTTGAGTGATGCATCTGTGAGGGCTGACAGACACGTTGGTCCACGCTGTCTTTGAATGGGAAGATTTAGCACCGCATATCTCGGAAAGCTTGTCTGCCAATGTTTCTTTTTATTTTTTATTTCCCAACATGCGCATGATTCACAGAAGTGTGTGTGTGTGTGTATGTGTGTGTGTGCGGGGGAGGATCCGGTTCATGTAACATGTGGGTCTTATGCGATGTCTGGTGAAGACATATAATATACAATTTTTGTGTGTGTGCGTGTGTGTGTGTGTGTGTATACCTGAACATGCTGAGTAAAACCTCTTCAATGGGTCACAGAGGGAGAAAGAGACACAATGTTAAAGGAAGAAGCGGACCGACGCGGCAATTGGCTGTGAGAAAGGCTTTAGCTGCACTTGTCATTTTCGGCTACCGATTGAGGCACGCCGGCCGCTGATGGGGTTGGACAAGCCCAGATGGCCGAGTTTCTCGTCACCCGGTGATTTGGTTCTGTGTTTATGCTCGGCTTTGAACACTCACGTGTAAGAATGGATGTCCCATCAGGCTTTTTTTCTTTTTTTTCGAGAGAGAATGACTACATTACAAGGCGATATAACACTGCACTGAAATTCCAGGCTAGCGATGTGCTGTTGACTCTGAGGATCAAAATGCGACATGAAAAACAATAACAGCAACCCTACTGTAGGTACCGTATTTTCTAGCGTATGAGGCTCACCGGACTTTAAGGCGCACCCCGAATGAATGATGTATATTCAAACTTTTTCCATATATAAGGTGTCATAATTAGATTAAAAATGTTTTTGATATATAAGGCACACCACATTCTAAGGCGCTACACTAGAGGCTGAGGTTAAATTAGAATGGATTAGCCTTTATTAGTCTCACAATGGAAACATTTACATTTCACAGCGGCAAAGTGATTAAAGAGGAAAGGAAAGGAAGAATGGATGGATGGATTTGCCTTTATTATGACTCCTTGATGAATGTCGTGGTCAAAAATGCTGAAAAACAATCCGTATCCATTCCACATGACGCACAACAACACAAAGTGACAAAAGAAAACACAAAACAAGCCAAAAAAAAACATTCAATCTTATCATTCAATGTTAAGCGTTTTCTGCACCCTCCTGGAACAAAGTGTCCTTTTCACCAGTGGATCATGGACATCCTGGTGAAATGTCTGCTACAAGCTAAATGTTGAAAGCAAACACGATGCTGCAACATCCATTGACGGAAAGTTTGTCTATCATCTCCTGTCCCACGTAAATCCACTTCAATTCCACGCCACTACAGTTCCACATGCATATATGTTTTATCTATCCCAGCATGGACCACGCACTTCTTCTTCTACAGGGGTAAATGGTGTCAGTGGCTGCGGACAGTACTGTTGTTGCGAGGCCTATTGTGGCTCAATATTACTTCACATATAAGGCACACCTATATATAAGGCACAGATGTCATCTTTTGAAGAAATACAAGGCTTTTGGATGTATAAAACCGATAACATCTAGCACAATATCTGACAATATCCCATATTTACTGTTCAAACTGTACTGTAAATGTACCACCGACAATGTTCCATGATTTCCAGATTTAATATGACTCAAGCACAACAAACTGCATCCTTGGGCAGGAGGAGGAACCTAGACAGTCACAAATATAACAGCGTGGGGGTCATCAACTCCTGATCATTTGATTTCAGGCTAATTGGACAAGGGAAACTATCCTACAACTTCAAAGATGTAGGATAGGCCAACTCAAGGACCACAGTTGTTGAGCCTGCAGTCTCACAGAGCCTTGCATTAGCATCGCTCCTCCCTTAAATCACCGTTACGTCAGCGCTCAATGTCATTTCCATTCCTTCTTAGGCGACACTTGACCTTATGGTGGAAGGTTAGCAAACCGATATGAGTAGCGACTCATAATGTGCCGCCTCAATTGCACGCATGCCAAGTTTCATTTTCCAACCGTTTCAAGAGCACAATGGAGACACACTCTCATCACAAGCAAATTATCCGCCCATATTAATCAGACTTTGATCATTAAAATACAAATGTGGGGCCTCTGTAGTTGTGCCAATTGTACTCGTAGAGTGTAATTGCGATGGTTGTCGCTATACATCCCCGCGTGCAGTCTTTCGTCTTTGAGCGTGTCCTATATGTGTCTAAGCACGCTGCTCATCTATTCTTTATGTGTTACATTTGTGCAACTGAATGAATATTTACAACTCCTCGCTTTGCTTGTTCTAGTCAAACGTGCGGCAAAGTGGCCAAAGGGTGCCCTGAATGTGCATTAAGTATCTTTCGCATGTGGCATTATATGTAGAGCCGTGTGCAACCAACATGTCGGTCATGCATGTGCGTCAACGACGGCCTGTTCATGCATTAAGCATGGCACTTCTTTAAAAGGCTCATTCGGTGAGCGCTATCTCCGGGCGGCAACCGTACATGTGTGGGTGTGTGGGTCTTCATGCGTGCACGTGTGTGAGGGTAATTGTGTCATTTGCTGGCAGCTCGCTCAATCCGCTGAATTATCTCCACGATAGCCAATGGTTACCATGCACCTTTTTGTGGCACCGTTCTATAAATGACACATGCACAAAGAAAATTGGCTTATTAATATCTACTTAACCCTTTACAGACGATTGGGTCATATTTGGTACACTAAAGATAAGTGCTTATAGATCGAAAAAATTAAAGGTAGCAGTTCTAGTTTCGATTGGAACTGATGCACACAAGTTACATGTCCCTTTAACACAGGTTATGTGCAGCTATGCCTTTAAGAGTGTCAGTGGCATCATCTCCTTCTTGCGCAACACAACGTGCGCTCCTCCATCTTCAAAGCTCCTTCTACTTCTTCACGGATCAAATATCACGTAAGTATATGTTGTGACGATTTTATGAGCTATTCAGAAGAGGTTTACCTTGATACTGAAATGCATAAACTAACGCTAACTTGTTTATTTACCAAGAAATATTAAAAATAAGTAGTGTTCCTAATGTAGAACATTCGCCGTGCTAACGCTCGTTTCATGATGATATTCTTGATCCTGACTGGGTACCCGATGCGAATAATTGTAAGTGAATGGTGCGTTTTACACTAGTAGCTGTACCTCATAGCTTTGCATTCTCAATATAATTATTGAAACGGAGGTCCATAGTTCCTTTACGGATAAAGAAAACTAGCTAATAACCATGGAATAATGCAAATCAGTTCTTGTGATGATTCAAACAAAGATTTACATGGCATTTTTTTCTTCAGTAAATACTAGTTTTCACCGAACATGTGCCATGCTTGCACCTGTTGCGGTTCTTTGCAACATATGGAACATGAGCTATGTTGTCAAACTGATTACTGTATCATCGGAGGGAACAGAACCTCAATGTCTTTTAGCTGCAGTTCAGCTGAACAATTGATTGAGCCTCACTGTGCCACAACACCAGATTTTTCTTGTTGCCAAATGTTGGAGTAAGGGGATAGATGTAAAACAATTATCAAAATACAATCGATGATTCTTTCCTGGTTGGCTGTTTTGAGCCAAATGGAGCACAACATTTGAGGTCACTTTCAGATCGGGAACCTTGGAGTCACTGACTGGATCTATCTTTCCTGTATATGGAATGCATACATGTAGCCATCATAACCTGCCAGCACAGACAACTTGAACCTCCAGTTCTTTGGTTTATTTGGTAGACACTGCCAGAGTGTAAATCTACCTTTATAGAGTACAATTTGTTCATCAATTGACAAACGCTGTGATTTGGGTAATTCCTGAAACTTTTATCATTGGCCTTACTTTGTGCAAATGATCATAATTTGGGTATCCCCAAGTTCCTTGTTTTGTGTTGTCTGCTATATGCACGTTCTTTTTTATAATTTCGAAGCGATCCCTTGACATACAGTACATTCTGCAGCATAATCAGTTAGTGGAGATAGCTTTCAAGCCCAATGCATCCGATTGTTTGGTCATTTTGAGATTGAGAAACAATATATCAATCCCACGTCTGTGTAAGCTCTCAGTCGTACAGGAGTGGTCCATCGATGAGAAGGTTTCTTCAGCCGTCATCTGTACAAAAGTGAAGGTTTCGGACGTTTCGCCTCCTATCCAAGAGGCTTCGTCAGCGAACTAAAGTCTGACTGGTCGTATCGGCCCCATATATATATCCCTAATGTTCAGACCTGGTGGCGCCGGACACAGCTATGATAGGTCCCTACTCTCAGGTTGGGGGGGTAGAGGACCCCTCCCTGTGGCCCCACTGATTGTTCCTACATTCCTGACTAACGACTGGCCTATTACCCCCACTCCCACCGGTATCACCTCATCAGCATAACGACCCTCATCAGCATTACGAAAGTTGCCTAACCTGTTTTGCCTAAGCAGGCTATTGTATGAGCGATCCAAATTGAACCTCACCCCACCAGACCGGTTTAATGAAGGATTTTGTTGTTTTATAAGAATCGCTTCTTTTACCCCCCTTTCAAACCATCTATGTTCTTTCGCTAAGATTTTAACCTCATTGTCATCAAATGAGTGGTTGCTAGCTTTTAGGTGCAAATGTACTGCCGATTGAGGTCCACTTATATAATCCCTGCGATGTTGATAAAGTCTTTTTTTGAGAATTTGTTGAGTCTCCCCAATGTACTGCTCTTTACAGTTTTCATTCTTACAATGTATGGAATAAACTACATTACTTTGTTTTTCATTTGGTAGCCTATCTTTTGGATGCACTAATTTTTGCCTTAACGTGTTTATCGGTTTGAAATAAGTAGGAATTTTATATTGCCAAAGGACTCTTTGTAATTTTTCAGAAACTCCTGCAATGTACGGTACTGCTACTCCTCTCCTTTTTGTATCTTGAGAATTATTGGTTTCATTCCCAATGATGAAAATGTTTAAGTTTTGGAATTTCTGTTTAGGAGATACCCAAAAAAAACCATATGGACCTCCGTTTCAATAATCATATTGAGAATGCAAAGCTATGAGGTACAGCTATTAGTGGAAAACGCACCATTCACTTACAATTATTCGCATCGGGTCATGAAAATAGCATTAGCACCCCGAATGTTCCAAATTCGGGACACTACTTATTTTTAATATTTCTTGGTAAATAAACAAGTTAGCGTTAGTTTTTGCATTTCAGTATCAAGGTAAACCTCTTCTGAATAGCTCATAAAATAGTTCCAACATATACTTACGTGATATTTCATCCATGACGAAAAATAGAAGGAGCTTTGAAGATGGAGGAGCGCATGTTGTGTTGCGCAAGAAGGAGATGATGTCACTGACGCTCTTAAAGGCAAAGCTGCACATAACCTGTTTTAAAGGGACATGTAACTTGTGCTGCATCAGTTCCAATCGGCACTTGAACTGCTACCTTTCATTTTCTCGATCTATAAGCATTTATCTTTAGTGTACCGAATTTGGCACACTCGTCCATAAAGGGTTAAAATCATGCTTCAAAATAATCAAATAATTGCTACGGTGTCATGAGTTTGGTGCCACTAAAGAGTTTGATGTTTCTCTTTATTTGTAAGTAGGTTCGTTGTCAGATCTCCCAGGCAGGTGACGCGCAGAGCTTGATCGTGGCGTGGAGTCGAGCAGGTCGTGCCGTGATGTCCGTCCGACGCCCGGCATGAGCCGGGCGTGAGTCCGAGTTGAGTCTGCCCCGTGGTTCGCCCAATCTCTCTGTCCCGCGACAGCTCCTTTTATACAATTTGCAAGCGTGTGCTATGCGTCAGGGTGATACGCACATCAAGGAGATCAAGGAATTGAAAGACATGAAAGTGTTGAAAGGCGCACTTCAAAATCACACACTCGTGTGACGCAACAGGGCTCCCCTCCTGGATCCGAAGTCGGTGAAAACGATGAAGGAAAAAGAAATAAAAACAAAAGTCATTCTGCGACATGATGAGGCCAGGCAAGATGACGGTCACCGGGCATGGCAGGCGTCGGTGGGGTGGTTGCCGAGGAAGTTTCGTGGTGCCTGAAGTCGTTGTACGGGAGCACGGCAAAGAGTGCTCTACGACTGCCAGTTTGAGTCGATCGATGAGGGATTGTGAGGACGAACAAGCGTGGGGTTGGTCATGCTGCCGGGCACGGACAGGCCGGTCATCGGCGACGGTGGCGTTGATCGCGCTGCCCTGGCGCTCTGCAGGACGCTGAGGAAGCACGCTGACGTCGGCGGCCGAGTTGGCCATGAAGCGTCTTCCCGAAGTCCGATCGTGGACATAAGCGATGTCCGACGATGTCCGATCGTGGACATATACGATGTCCGATCGTGGACATAAGCGATGTCCGACGATGTCCGATCGTGGACATATACGATGCAGCTAGTTGCAGAGTCGCCAGGCGAATTGGACGATGTCGGCCATCAGGGTGCGGCAGGTTTCACGGTGGGGTCGGGGTGCCCACGGGTGGTGGCGGCCCATCGGGAGCTCGGCCCGAGGGGTCTTGCTGTGAAGATGCCGGGATCACGGACGGCTGGGAAATCTGGTTCTTTCCATTTGCAGAGTTGATTGGGCTGAGGAGGAGGGAAAAAATCCTCCTGGCTGGCTTGCCAATAAAGAGTTTGATGTTTCTCTTTATTTGTAAGTAGGTTCGTTGTCAGATCTCCCAGGCAGGTGACGCGCAGAGCTTGATCGTGGCGTGGAGTCGAGCAAGTCGTGCCGTGATGTCCGTCCGACGCCCGGCATGTGCCGGGCGTGAGTCCGAGTTGAGTCTGCCCCGTGGTTCGCCCAATCTCTCTGTCCCGCGACAGCTCCTTTTATACAATTTGCAAGCGTGTGCTATGCGTCAGGGTGATACGCACATCAAGGAGATCAAGGAATTGAAAGACATGAAAGTGTTGAAAGGCGCACTTCAAAATCATACACTCGTGTGACGCAACACCACCGTTGAGCTATTTTTAGTTGAGGCCCGCCAGCAGCTAGCTATGATACTTGGTCATGAAACGGGCATCATGTTGCTGCCCACTTCTGTAGATTACATCAAAACCTCTGGACAGGAAGTAGAAAATTGAGTTATACAGGTAACATTGTCGGACTACTGAAATCAGGAAGAAACAAAACAACTCAACAAAATATCCCCGCAAGGGAAGTGCAGTAAGCTAATGGTTAGCATGACAATTTCTTGCATCTGTGGTTTGGGGTTTGAAAGTCATTCGAGAGACTCCTGATCATCTGTGAGCCAATAGAAAGTACATAAGTTTATATCCCCCAAAGAATGAATTGATGTATTGTTTGGCACAATCTTTTTGTGCACGTAAGACACCTTGGGAGCAAAGCCGAGCGGTTCTGCGGTATAAAATCATATTGAACACACCGGTGACTTGATTATGACCGCACAGTCAACCCCCACTGTGCGAGAGAGCAAAACAACTTGGTGGCGCTGTTGCTCAATGTTGCGCTCAGCTGGGCGGGAGGGTAGATGATAGCTGAAACCTTCATTTGCATATTATACAACACAATTATCGCATGAGTGATGCACAGGCGGTGACTTTGCTCTTTTCAAAGGCTTGCGTGCAGCGGGGTGAGGGAGGGTGCTTGAGACGCTGCAGCAGCTTGTGTGGAGTCACAATGCTGCAGCCATTTTTTTATTGTATTTTTTTTAGTTAGTCGAGGTTATGTTCAGCATGATGATTCAAATCACATTTGCTACGACAGTATTTCTCTTCTTACCTTTTCCTCTTTTTTCAAAGGCTTTACAAGAGAGTGAACGCGCTTTCTTCATAATTTCTTAATTGCTTGATTCTTCTTTCACATTATTTGTTATGTAATTGTTTTTTTGTTGTTGTTTGACTTCACGATGACGCCGCCAGAGTGGCTGCCTTTACAGCAGCCCCTGTATTTTTTTTCGACTTCTTCCATAACTTTCCTCTTACCTTCATCACTAGGCTGCTGTGAAATGTACATTCTCCACTGCGAGACTAATAACGACTAATCCAATCCAATAACCAAAACTTAAATGAAACTACTGTGATACCCGCAAAAGTTACAAAGGCCACATTGACAGTACCGCAACCCAACATCCGCAATATTGACTCCCTCCCTATTTTCAAGGCTCACCTCAAAACCCACTTGTTTAAAATTGCTTTCAATGTATAGTTCTATCTGCTATTTTATTATATATCATTTTACTTATGGTTTTATTGTTATGTGCTTTGTTTTATTGTTTTTATTGTAAAGTGTCCTTGGGTGTTTTGAAAGGCGCTTGAAATAAAATGTATTATTATTATTACCGTAATTCCAATCAAACTGCCATTTAACAGCTATTTAATATGATAGTTAGAAGCGCAAAATACTACTACTACTACTACTACTACTACTACTACTAATAATAATAATAATAATAATAATACATTTTATTTCTAGGCACAATTCAAAACTCTCAAGGACACTCTACAGCAGGGGTCAGGAACCTTTTTGACTAAGAGAGCCATAAAAGTAAAATATTTAGAAATGTTTTTCAGCGAGAGCCACACGCACGGCGCGCGCACATGCAAACGTGCGGACACTTTTCAACAAAATATCAGAATGCATTATTTAAAATAACTTTGTGATAGTACTCACCGTTAACATGAATGGTTTTCCGTTCCTCGTGTTTGGTAAAATTCCAGGAAAACGATCTGAATGAAATTCAATTTGCCGGTCCAGAGGCGAAGTTACTGCTAGTTAGCCTGCACACGGCTCATAAGCTTCCACACTTGCTATCTGCAATGTACTTCTTGCAGAAGTTTGTCGATGCTAACGTTAACATGGGGCTTGTTAAAATGTTACTGACATCCGACTGTTTCATCGATGGTATTGTTTCATTGCAAATTAGAATCAGAACATTTTCTCTCCTCGCCGTCTTGCTGGAGCTCAAACACTTTGAAAATATTTCAAAAGGAACAGGCCGAGATTCCCCCGTGCACGCCCGCATTCGGTGATCGAAAGCCGGCTTGAAAACCTCCGCAGATGCCCGCTGTCACACTTCCAGGGAGGCTGCGTCACCCCCCAGCTCACTCCCACCCGATGCGGTTCCCCGCACACACACCGGTGTATTCACGCTGAAGTGCACTCGTTGGGCTCAGTTAAAGGGGTGTTTACCTGTTTCAACGTGACGTCCACTATCATCCAATCAACATGGCGCTTTCGGCCATTCTCGGTCAGTGTCATCCAATCAAAATTGCGCTTTCCGCCAACTGCACCCCCAACGTGAAATGAACGGCGAAAAAAAAACGACCCCTGCTCTACAGTCACGGGATAAGAACTTTTTTGTGTTATATAAAGCTATACAAATCTCATCTTCTTTTCCTTTCGGCTTTTCCCTTCAATGGGTCGCCACAGCGAATCAGTAACCTCCATCCTCAGAGCTATGATGCGCATGTTTGTTTTGGCCCAGCTTTTACGTCGGATGTCCTTCCTGACACAACCCTCTGTATTTATTCGGGCTTGGGACCGGCACAAGAAGACTTATGTCCCTTTGTGGCTACAGAACAAGCAACACACTCAGTAAAAGGCTCCCAAACACAAAATGGTCATGAGCACAGCAACAATCAAAAAAGCAAAACTATACTCACCATTTGATGACAATGCTCTGATCTTGTCTTGTCTTACCATGAAATGGGCATGTCTTTCCCTATACAAATACTATATTACTATGTTAATATATTACTATATTAATATATTAATATAAGCTATATAAAGTGCTATAAAATCAATATCAGAATCAGAATCATCTTTATTGCCAAGTATGTAGAACACACAAGGAATTTGTTTCCGGTAGAACACGCTGCACTAGTATCGTCGGCAAAAAAACGTGGCACTATACAGTTCCATTTTGGCTACTGTTGAAGAGTTCAAAGAGTTCAAAGAGTTAATGGCTTGGGGGAAGAAGCTGTTTAAATGTCTGCTGGATTTGGTGCGCATGGATCGGTAGCGCCTGCCTGAGGGGAGTAGCTGGAAAAGGTGGTGGACAGGGTGCGGAGGGTCCAGTAGGATTTTCCGCGCCCTAGTTTGGATTCTTGCAGTGTGCAAGTCCTCGAGAGTGGGTAGGGCGGTGCCAATGATTTTTTCCGCCGTCCTAACTGCATATACAGTAAAGTCTCGTATCGATATTCTCGGGAGTCTGAAAAAATATCGATATAACTGGACTATCGTTATATCCGATCCTGCGCCAAACTGCGTTAATAGTGGGCAATAAATGGGGGATCTTTGATATGGCATGTAATTTTCTCCTCGAGTTCATGGATTGCGTATCTAGCATGCTTTTGTACTGTAGAGAAGTGAAAAATAAACTTATGCATTAAATAAAAACTTCTTATTATTTTCATAATGCACTCTTGCAATAGTGACTCTGAGTAGCCCTCGACATTGTTCTATACACACGAGAGAAACCACAAACGCCAGCATGTACATATGAAAAACAGTGATTATTGCGAGCGATAAAAAAATATCTGAATACAACACAACTAAATACCTGTATGGAAAACAAAAACTGCTACGTTTACATTACTTACATTGATAAAGTATTCTGCGGCACGTCGAACTCTTTCGCGATGGAGGATTTGCTTCTTGTAGGATTCTCCTCCACAGTCAATATTGCCTTGTACTTCGTTCCGAGGTCACAATTCTTACTTTTCCCCATGGTTGATATTGGTGTTGAACAACTGTATACTGTATAAGAAGACTACAGTATGTTTCAGATGCTATTGCAGCTCTGCTACACAGTGCAAGATACGAAAGCTGGTCACATGACCAACGGTGTGACCGATACAGATTTCGCTAATGGTGGTACTGTATTGAAGCCCTTAAGCAAATATCGAATCAGCTTAAGCTGCTTTTGTATTTGATATAAGCAGAGCAAATTGGCTGGCGGGAGATGAAAAGGGCACCGTAGTAACCAGATTATCGTAATAACCAGGTATCCTACGAACCGGAACTAATTATACATAAAAGACTAGAAATGTGCCGGGAAATTAAAATAGTATCGCAATAAGCAGTACTATTGATACAACCGATTTAGATATAACGAGACTTTACTGTATATATAAAGTGTTATACAAATCAATATTTATTGTATTGTATTGTATAATTAGAAACATTTCCAAAATGACACAGGTTAAACTGAGACAATGTTATTCTCCAATCCGCCCACCCCCCGCCCTCTTTCCTCCAACATAATCTGCATGTTTTCAGCGCTTCCGGAAACACGCATCGAACGGAGAGGTGTTAAACCCTCGGCTAATCACCGTCGTGGGATATCAGTGTGTTTGTTTGTTTGTCTGACACACTTGGCAACATGTCTCAAAGCCGCTTGCATGCGCCCATCTGCACTGCGGCTTCGCAGCCAGGCAAATGTGTGATCCTTAAGGGTCTCAAACAGGAACATGATGGAATAAACAGCGGCGGCAAACATGAAACAAGATTTGGTTTCATGCTTTGAAATTACTTTTTTTGTTCCTATAAAGTGCTTTGGGGCGATTTTCCCCCCAGTACGCACAGTATGGAATGCAACATGCACAATGCCTATTTTAAGAACATAGGCTTTTGTTTTTCTTGTTTTTCCCTTTGCGTTTGAATGTAATCGGTGTACGCCCAGCATCTTCATATGAACAGATACATTCATTTTTAAAAAATCTAAATAAAATAAAAACAGAGTATCAAATAGGTTCAATCGGAGTATATAATTAACAATTATCTAATTATATATGCAGGTAACATCCAAGTTACGTTTGGCGCGATTTACGACCACCCCTGCTTGTGACGACGACCGCCAGACCCTTTTTTTTTCTTAATTCTAAACCTGGCACCGCAACACGCAAGCAGCCTGGAACACATTCTACAATTTTGGCCAGCCAGCATGTCACACACTCCCACAGCAATCTACTACGTGATTACACTCTATACAGTAGTTCTACAGTGCAGATACCATCTCGCCAACATCTCCTGTGGTACTATACACTGCTTTTTTCCTTCCGAGGTTGTGTGTCGGGCGACCTCTTGTGGCCGTTAGCAGGCAGAGCGATTTTTCAACAGATCTATTCTTTACACATATTAGTTGTATTAAGTTCATCCTGTCTACTTTATATCCGCCTTCGTCAGAGTGACACTCTGACAAAGGCGGAAGTAGACGCCGAAACATGTCAGGAATTATAACACCGAAAATACACTGTCTGTAAGATAAGAATCTGTTTTAAATCTATTCTTTACGTATAAGTGTTTTCCGTAACCCATTATAAAAAATCTAAATTGGTAATATGACATACAAAATAATAAAAACAACACTAAAAGGTAAGTATCACATTTATAAATGAACTGCAGAGTAAACAGTTTCGTATACATTTCAGGTACAGTTATACAGTAGTAAAAGTCGATAATATATAAAATAAAGTGATAAAAACGACACTAAAAGGGAACATTTATAAATGAACTGTACAGTAAACAGTTTTGTATACATTACAGGAAAAAAAATCTATAATACCAAATATAACATGATACAAATGACACTAAAAGTTAGAAAATGTATAAATGAACTGTAAACAGTTTGGTATATAATAGTATTCAATCGAAAATGTTGCTTAAAAAAACAGATTGAAATCGTATACTATCCTGTCATGTAAACATCACGTCGATCATTTTCAATGGATTTCGACTTACACTTTCGACTTGTGACTGTTTTGTCGGAACGGAACCCGGTGGTAACTCTGATGTTTCCTGTACTTAACATTAATTAATATGGCAAGAAACATTATTTTGATAATAAATTTATCTGTGTTCATATGAACACACGCTGCATAAATGGGTTCATCATGCAAGCCGAAAAAGAAGTTCATTACTGTCCACATCCCCTTTAGTCATCGCTTAACACTCCATGTTGGGGACTTCTGACGTACACAACATTCAGTTTTGGAGCTTGTATACAGTCTCTTTTTCAAATCAATCTGCTTGCAATATTTTTGAAGGGACCCTTCGCCTTGTGACATGATGAAAAGCACTATCATGGCTTACATGTGTGCGCTCTAGCGGGTCGTTAAAAAGAATGTCATTGTTATTTACAAGAGAGGATGCGACAGGGAATGCTGGCGAAGTTGCTTATGGCTGCACTTTTAAAATGATCGCACACTTGTGGGAAGAATTACGGCGTCAGGGCTCAAAAACGATCGACGTTGAAGCAGCCTCTCTACCTGAAACAATTCTCCACCCAAGATCCAAGTGTGAGTTGAGTGCCGTGCATTCTGTTCGGATGTTGTGAGATGGATGCTGGGAAGCCACTTTACTCTTTGAGGCAAAATAATAATACATATTGAAAGTGTTCAGCGCTTAAATTAATATCTGAGTCAAATGATGCGGGGAGGGGGGGGGGGCATTTGAAAGCAATCAAAAGGTTTCAAAAAAATCCATCAACATTTCTTTTCATACCGTTTCATACACCTCAACACCCCTGAGCCCCAAAAGCAACCCCTCCTATTTTTCACATTTTCTTTCAACAACAGAAGATGCATATTAAGAATATTTCTTGAGTCATTATTTTCTCCCTGCGGCACAAAGAAGAAGCCATTATGTTTTTTGGCCTGACTGAAGGTTTTTAATAAAAGTGTGTTATTGAAAAACGGCAGACATGCCAGGGATGCGTCCTCTCTCCATTGCTCTTCTCTCTCTACACGAACGACTGCACCTCAATGCACCCAGCTGTCAAATTCATAAAGTTCGCAGACGACACCACGGTCATCGGTCTCATCAAAGACGGCGACGAGTCTGCGTACCGACAACAAGTGGAGCAGCTGGAGCTCTGGTGCAGCCGTCACAACCTGGAGCTGAACACGCTCAAGACAGTTGAGATGATCGTGGACTTCAGGAAACATACATCACCACAGCTACCCCTCACAATATCCAACTGCCTGGTGTCAACCGTTGAGACCTTCAAGTTCCTGGGAATCACAATCTCCCAGGACATGAAGTGGGAGGTCAACACCAACTCTATCCTGAAAAAGGCCCAACACAGAATGTACTTCCTGGGGCTGCTAAAGAAGCATGGCCTGCCACAGGAGGTGCTGCAACATTTCTACACGGCTGTCATCGAATCCATCACCGTTTGGTTCGGGGCCGCCACAAAAATGGACAAAATCCGACTTCAACGGACAGTTAGGACGGCGGAAAAAATCATTGGCACCGCCCTACCCACTCTCGAGGACTTGCACACTGCAAGAATCCAAACTAGGGCGCGGAAAATCCTACTGGTCCCTCCGCATCCTGCCCACCACCTTTTCCAGCTACTCCCCTCAGGCAGGCGCTACCAATCCATGCACACCAAATCCAGCAGACATTTAAACAGCTTCTTCCCCCAAGTCATTAACTCTTTGAACTCTTTCAACAGTAGCCAAAATGGAACTGTATAGTGCCACTTAGCAGTTTTTTTTGACGACGATACTAGTGCAGCGTGTTCTACCGGAAACAAATTCCTTGTGTGTTCTACATACTTGGCAATAAAGATGATTCTGATTCTGATTCTGATGTTGTCAAACTCCATGAATGCATTATTGTCACCTACTGGTGATTTTCAATCTCACTTCAGTGAGTTCAGATTGTTTTTTTTTTTCTTTTGGACATTTTATCATTTCTGTCAACTAATGCGGTTACTTATTTACGCCTTGTTTTTTAAGCCATTGTTTTTCAGACAGAACTATGGCCTCGTGCTTACCATTTCCTCAAACTTTCATGAACTCATTCACTGCCAGACGATATGCAAAAATGCATCCACTCCAGTGCCAGATCTTATGTCATTGTCACTCAAATTTCAGGAGCCACAGAATATTGAGTTTAAGGACTACATAAACATTCAATACAGCGTTAGAAACGTTAGACTTTCTTCTTGCATTAGAAAACAAGAGGTACTTCTTACGTTATATGGGTCTGGAGTTATCTGAGCTTGAAATGGGGGTGTCTGTCCAAAATACAATACAACACAAACATATTGATTTATATCAGAATCAGAAAGCCTTTAATAGTCCCACAATGGGGAAATTTGCATTAGAAAAACGCAATCACTGCCAGACAATGTGCAAAAATGCATTGACTCCAGTGCCATTGTTTTTGTTATTTTCACTGAAATTGCAGGACCCGCAAAATATTGAGTTTTACGACTACGTAAACATTCAATACAACGTTAGAAACATTAGACTCTCTTCTTTCATCAGAAAAAAATAGATTTAATTCCTAGGTTAGATGGGTCTGGAGTTATATAAGCTTGGAATGGGGGTGGCTGTACAAAAGGCAAATGCTACCCCCTCCTGGAAGGGAAAATATTGCCCAAGGCCTCACCAACACTTTATCGGCACTCCTCCACAAGAAAAACCAAAATCCAGACAAATTCGTAAATGGCGCTGCCGTCATATTTTCAATTCCCAAATATATTTGAGGATGGCAGTGAATGAGTCAAAACTGTCAGAAAAAAATAGAACAACATAGTCAAAACTCAGGCTTTCCGTCGAAGGCTCTGTTATTTGTGTTATTTCCAGCCCCTGCACAATCTGTTGAATGAATGTTGCTAATTTCCGCAAGTGCACTAGCACCAAGATGACAATAAAAAATCTTTTGTGACTTTAAAACATTTATTGCAATGTCAAAAATACAAATGATAAACACCCATTAGTTTGGTATTCACAATCAAATGACTTTTTTTTGGTCACAGGAGTTCCACAAAATTGCGCCGGTTTCCGAAATTAAATTGTGGGTAATACGTATGCATCATCTGATTGGTTGTGGATGTGAGCTCAGCTCAAGTTTGGAAAAGCACCAATGTTAGCCGCGCCCGAATCAGTTCTGTGGACATAACACTCACAGAGGGAGGGACACAACACAGCTTTTCAAACGTCTGTTTATGCAAATTGTCATGTTGCATTACCTCCTTCAATGGTTGGAAAGGTCAATTGTTCAATCGCCTCACATTTTCCTTTTCTCTCCTTTCTATCCACCTGCAGACGGATGTGTTTGCACTACCCCGCAGGGGGTTTGATACTAAATGACATGATCGCATTGATAATTTTTCTGTTTCAGAATAAATCAGACTTGGGGGAACTTGCTGGGGATGGAAATGGGTATTATTTTGCTCTACAAACAGGCAGCATGATCACGGTTTTCTCGATAAGCGCATCATAAGTGTTGTATGTGGCAAATATGCCCACACCCTGGAGGGGGGTGAAGAAATGCTTTATCTAGAGGATTACTAGGGCTAAGAACCTGGAAAAACTCACAGATTGAAACACATTATTATTGAATTAGTTCATAAACTCCACAGGCTTAAAGGGGAAATGGCCTATCAAATGGTAGTGAGTGACACATCCTTGTGATTTGAGCTGCACAATAACACTTGACAGAAATCATGAATGTGTGGAGAAGCTGAATTGAGTCAGACCTTCGCCTTCTCGAATATTTAAAAAAATTAATCTACAGTAGACCCGGAACATATTCCTGTGCATTAGAAAAATCCTAGTATATTTGTTTCAAAGTGTTTTTTCTTCTTCAATATTTCATTTTTTTCTTTTATATTTTATATCTTTCAATGTGCTCAAAATGCCATTTCATTGCATTAATTCTTCACAGGCCAGTCCACTGGCACCCAAACTTTGAGGGTTTTTTTTAGGTAGACAATTTTGTGCGTTATACTCGAATAAATACGGTAAATCAATATACAGTGGGACCTCGGTTTACGAACCCCTTGACTTACGAACTTTTTAGTTTACGAACGTTACATTTCTGAAAATTTTACCTTGGCATACGAACTATTTTTCGGGATACACACGGAGCTTCCACAATGAGTGATGTGTCGTTCATGAATGAGCCCGTTCTCCAAACAAGGAAATAGCAGCGGACTTTTATGTCCTCTATTCCCCACCCCCAGTCGTCGGTTAAAGCCAGGTGATTGGTCAAGAACGCAGCAGTGGGGGATGGGGTTATAGACAAAGATAGAGTGAGGCCGTTCTCCAAAAAAAAAAAATGGCGTCTTCGGTTAAAGTCACATGATTGGTCAAGAACCCAGCAGTGTGTGTGTGTGTGTGGGGGGGGGGGGGGGGTGAAACATTAAAAAGACAGGCAGACAATGAGAGAGAGAAAACACACACGAAAGGGAGAGGACAGAGCTTGAAACAAAAAAAAGAAAAGGGGAAAAAACAAGGAAATGGTGAGAAAATGGATAGAAAACAGTCAAAGTTGGACCCATTTCAACTTTGGTAGTACAAAAGCAGAGGGTAGACTGAAAGGTTAAATATCCCATCAATCAGGCTCCACATATAACCCGCACAAGTCATCTGTACACTTGATGCAAAAAGCTATCAACCCAGCTAAACAGATCACAATTGATGAAGACCTAGATACAATTATCACAGAGAAAGCACCTACAAGGGATCATTCCTCAATATGGTGAAAGAAGCCAATGTTCCTCATCAAGTGTTTAATGCTGAAGAAACACTCCATTCCAACAAGCCATTAACGACCATCACAAAGGTAAATAAAATGCCTTTATTGTACGGTACAGTTTATTTTTTTAATCATAATACTATAGCACATTTATTATAAACAAAATAATGTATATTTTGTGTAGTTTTAAGGCTTACAAAATTAGAAAGTAGAAAATTATGTTTTATGGGGACCTGGGAACGATTTATTCTCACTTTAATGGTTTCCTATGGGAAATAATTTTTTGGGGATACACACTTTCCGCCTTACACACTCTGGGAACCAATTAAGTTCGTAAAGCAAGGTCCCACTGTATATGTATTGTATTTTGTACAGCTGCCCCCATTTCAAGATCAGAAAAAATCCAGACTCATATAGTTTAGGAATTAACTTTTTTTTCTGATGAAAGTACAGAGTCAAACGTTGTTTTTACGCTACATTGCATGTTTATGTCACCCTAAAACTTAATATAATCTGTGGGTCCTTGAATTTGAGTGAAAATGACAAACCCTAGCATTGGCGTGGACACATTTTTGCACATCTGGCAGGGAATGAGTTAAAAATCATATAGGAAACAGTTATCAAAGAGCCTTCCCGTTTTCGGCATAAGAAAGAATACCCTGGGAAACGTAACCTGTCATTATTCAATATTCTCAAAACTTGGGACTTATTTCTTAGAAGTGTAATATTTATGTACAATAATTACATCATCTTTGAAATAAGGCTGTCTACTGACTCTGTTGGGATGTAGAAATGTTTGGGAAAGCCCTATGATTAACTTCTTTAGAATCCCTCTGGCATTCCCTTGACTGAAAGTGTCTTTTTGCCACATTTAAATCAAAAGCAACAAAATGGTAATCCATATGCAAATATCTTATTCAATTACTCTGTGCTATACTGAGCATTCTTGTAGCTAAATCTTAAAAAGAAAGTTTAAGCTGCAAATCCTTTTTCTGTCCGCAGGCCCTCACTCTCATCATCGGGATATTGTTGTTTTTTTTTTGCTTACATGAATTTCCCTCATTTCTGGTGACCTTTTGTACGTTATTGTGTGAGAGAGGCAGCAGGGATGAGTGGGTGTTTTGTTTTGGTTTGGAATCACATGTAAGGTCTTAAAGGTTACTTTGATGAATATAACGTGACTAAATTGTGTAGTAGCCTAAATAAATACCAGCTAAATTGTTGCTACACTGTCACTAACAATAGAGTTGGTTGGATTCATAGTTTACAATTAGTCGTATAAAGTGATAGAGTGGTAGGTCTACTTATAAAATTAATTTGTTTTGAAAGAAATTTCTTAATGCCCTAATCCGTTCCAAGGCACCCCCCTCCTCCACTACTCCTCTTCTTTTCCTTTCGGCTTTTCCCTTCAAGGGGGTCAGTCGCCACAGCAAATCAGTGTCCTCCATCTTCAGAGGTACAATTTTTGTTAAAAAAACAGTCATTTTGGATCAAATCCATGGTGATAAATTCTCTGTAATACGAACAGGGAATCAGAAATAGACATGTGGTTCTACTCTATACTTTTTTGTCATTGTCTGATGTATATTGGCCCCTTATTCACCTGCGGTAACTTGCCAAAATTCTTTCATTGGTTTGATTCATGCACTATAAGCAACGTGGTGCACTTGGAATTGTGCATTTTTCTAAGGTAGAATGATGTTATCTCATGTGTGAAGTCTGGGATTACTCTGATAGTCTGTGATGTAATAACCAATGCTGCAGACCTCGACTTGTTTCTGTGGTTGGCATTTCAGTTGTTTTTGTGTTAGCATACAATGTATTTGGAAAATGTTCGCATCTGTTGACTGATGATTGAATGCAAACACAGGCTGCATCACCCTGCAAAGCACGTTGAACTGCAGAGATGCTCGGCGGGTTCACTCCCCGTCTAATCCTGTGTACATGGCCAGCATTTACTGACGTGACCTTTGCACAGACCAGTATATCCAACATGTTGGTGTGACTGTGCTGTAATGCAGCGTGTTAGATGGGCATCCAGTGCGCATAACCCTCGGCAACGACACAGAGATAGGGAAAAATAAGACTGTCTCTCCTCATATTCCGCTCCTCTGCTGAGATGTGCAGCCTGCAGTTGGACTGGAGTGCGTTTGTGTGCATCGGTGACTGACGGGCTACATCAGTTGGCAAGTGACTGTACTTACAGCATCGCTCTGTGTGACGACATCATTTTCCAATTTTCGGGAAAGAAAATTTCTCCCAAGCTTCCGGGTGATATGGTTGTGCGTATAAATACATAGCAACAGCGTTTTACATGGACGGTCTTTTGTTGAGGATCACGTTGAGTGGTAAAAGGATGAGTCATCAACTGCGAGTGAGTGAGCAATACGTACTGGGTGATAGATGCAAAAATGTGAGCGAGATAACCTGGAGGTTACACAAAAATGAAAGAAACATGAGTAATGCGCTCCTCTGGGAATTGGTAACTTAGCTGTCAATCACATAGACCGGCCAGTCAAATAACGTACAGTTGAATGTCTGCTTATCACGTCAAGATTATCTGAACCCCGAACCTCATTTTTTCCTCCCTCTATCCAAGTTGTCAGAGTGGAGTCCATGCAGTGTTTTCAACTTGACATGTCACTTGAGCAAAGAAAAAAACATCCGGATAACAGCAGTGCTCTGTCCAATCTTTTTTTCCTAGCGTGTTCTTTTGAGTGAAGTGTGCCAGAAAAAAAGGCACTCATAAAATATACTATTCCATGAATTAGCATTGACAAAAATGAACATTTTGATTGTATTTGTATTAATTAAAACATATAATTGGTGAGCTAGCTTGTATCTAGCTATATAGCTAACTCACTAGCTATCTATCTAGCTATCTATATCTAGCTAGAAAGATATATGCCTACTAGCAAGCTAGATATATGGCTTCCATATGGCTCTCGCTACACCACTTAACTGTTTTTTTAGATAGCTAGCTCGCCAGATAGATAGATTGTGTGTGTGAGAGAAAGAGAGTAGATTTGTTGTTCTTCATATACACGGCTACAAGTCATGTGTGTGTGTGTGTGTAACCATTATCTGTTGTTAGCATCCTAAAAAATATTGACAAAGCAAACGATTGGATTTCCGTTGCTAAAAATCCCTTCTGCGGAAACCAGTTTGTGTGATTTCACCATTTGCTTAGCTTTGACACTTTTGCTCCTGATTGGCGATTAAAACAGAACACATGGCACTGTATTTAGTCCGTGTTTCTCTAATAGTGCCAGTGTTAACGTAATTAGCTTGTGACGACCAGTAGTTCAACGTGACATTCATGACAATGACTTCCATATGGCTCTCACCACACCACTTAACTGTTTTTCTGTTGTTGCTTTTCTTTCAGTTCTTACTTGTTAAGGCATTTATGAGCTATTGTCCTTAAAATAGAATAAACACATGTTTTTTTGGCTTTCTCTATCTTTAAAACTCCCTTCTTCCTTTAAAATAATAAATTGAAAACATGTTTTATTTTTTTTTACCGCAACACCCAGGTGACATCTTGCACAGAGGATGTTCAGGGCTGTATTAATAAATCAGGCAAAACGAAACTCAGCTGGCAGTCAAAAGGGAAGAAAATGAAACCACAACGGCAAAGGGGGATGTAAAAGAGAACAGCAACAAGAGAGATTAGGACTTTGTTGATGCGGAGCTCGTCATGCACATAAGATGAGCTGTCACGTTGGGTAGCGCACGAGTCCGTCACGATGCATAATTTCACAACAGTGGTCTCGCGGTCCTGAACCGTGCTCCGCTGGCAGCAGCTCGTGAAGTGAAAAGGGCCACAGGGCAAAATGAGAACAGGAGGCAGAGATGACTCGCGGATTTTTCCCTCATACCACAGCGTACAGAAATACCGAGAACTTCAAAGAGCTATGTAATGTCTTCCACAATTTCACAACGTAAGAGGGAAAATGTTAAAGTTTATTAATGGAATGCCCTGGCAATAATTCCTACTTTTTCAGCCTCTTACGCACAGAGAGCTGTATCTAAATCTCTGGCACCACTGAATTTATGCTGTCCTTACTTACCTTCTTTTGAAACCCAACCCGGTGTTGGCCTACTTGTCAACTTCAACATGGCAAGGTCAGTGATACACAACACTGTGTGATGTGTGAGGGATCATAATGTAGGCCGGATTTTCACTTTAGTGGCATGAATATCACAAGAGGATCTGTTGTTTCGAAATGAATTGGTTGTGAAAAAAAATACAAGAAAATGTTATCAGTGGAGACACATTTTCCATATACATTTTCCATTAAAAGTATGTATAATAGTCATAATAACAATAATAACAACAATAATAATAATCATCTTCTTCTTTTCCTTTTCGGCTTTTCCCCTCAGGGGTCGCCACAGCGAATCAATGTCCTCCATCTATCCCGGTTTTGTGCATCCTCTTCTCTCACACCAGCTACCTTCATGTCCTCTTTGACCACATCCATAAACCTCCTTTTCGGTCTTCCTCTCGGTCTCCTGCGTGGCAGTTCAAGGCTCAGCATCGGTCTCCCGATATAGTCATTCTCCCTCCTCTGGACATGTCCAAACCATCTCAGTCTGTCCTCTCTGACTTTCTCTGCAAAGCCTCTAATATGAGTTGTGCCTCTAATGTACTCATTCCTGATCCTATCCAACCTGGTCACTCCCAAAGAAAACCTCAACATCTTCAGCTCTGCTACCTCCAGCTCTGCTTCCTGTCTTTTCTTCAGTGGCACTGTCTCCAGTCACAGTAATAATAATAATAATAATGATAATAATTATATATATATATATATATATATATATATATATATATATATGTATGTATAATTATTATCATTATTCATAGGTGTGGAGAGAGGTGTAGAGAGAGAGAGGGAGAGAGGTGTAGAGAGAGAAAGACTGAGAGAGAGACAACTGTCTGCAAGCATAGAATTACACATTAAAGTAACTTTCAAATCAGTGCACATATAATTTGTCTTTTCTGTCATTTAGCCTGTTTGACAGTGGTTGTCTTCTGTCTTAGTTGCCCGTTTGTATTGTTGTTGTTTTTTTGAGGCTCGAACAAATTCACTCGCCGTTATTTCCTTTTTACCCACCCTGAATTTACACATTATCAGCAACCCAAACTCGTACATGCAAAAAGGTGGCTGTGGATGAACCCAATTAAGTGGAGAGTAATTGCCTGTAAAGGACACTCTGGGGGTAGAGAGTATGCGCCTCCATTTTAATTGGTCAACGCCGTGCTTGGCACCGTGCTAGCTTGCGTATCTTTGTCAGGATTATTATGCAGAAATATGGGGAGAGCAAACACGCTGAGCGCCGTCCCACCTCTTTAACCGTCTTCGTCTGCTCATTGTCAGCCTCCCGACTGTGTTTGCAAAGTCATAACAAAGAAGCATGGTGTCATGGCAGTGCTTGAGAATGCCCAGGTCGCTATTTGGCATTGTTGCATTAAAAAAAGAACATATGGAGAGCGACCTCTCCACTTAGGTCATCCAATCATTTTCCATTGTGCTTGTCTTCATGAGGGTGACAGGTGTGCCTCAGAATGGACCGGTCGTTAGCCAAATTGCCAGGCATACAGAGACAAATGATTATGTCGTCAGTTAACCGGACATGCATGTTTTTTGAAAATGATGGAGTCAACATCAGTCGCTGGAAAGCATACAAACTCCACAAAGGACGGACATACCTGAGATTTCAATTCTGAATCTCAGAGCTGTGAGGCAGATGGGATTACCGTTAGATGCTTGTTTGGGTTAATCTTGAAAAAATGTTTTCATGGGCCACATTGTAGTGACAATTTCCATTGACTGTGAAACCATTTCAGAAGTCGAAATTCTGTAAAAAAAAAAATTGCCATTATTGTAGAAGTCGACGTGTGATTTGCTTTCGCCGGCCAAATAAAAATATGTGATGGACCCGATCTGGTCCAGAGGCCTTGAGTTTGACACCCTTGGTCTACGTTTACCCTGCGTTTGCCCGGCAACCAGTTCAGTCTCCCCCGCCTCCTGCCCAAAGACGACCTGGACAGCCTCCAGCATTACTTTTGTAAGGATTAGTGTATCAGCAAATGGATGGGTCGGAATCCCAGGTGTGCCCTGCCTTCCATCAAAAGTTTGCATTCATATGTTCATTCATGCACATCACTGACCAAAGACAATCCAGTCAATGGACAATAAGTAGGATGATATTGGTTAGAATGCAGAAGTGGAATGAACAAAATCGAAATCCAGTCATCCACATGACGACCTAATTGCACTGTCGAGTCTTTGGCTACACTGTGCAAATTATGTGTGTCTTCCTGTGTTGAGAGCAGATACGCCAATGCAAAGTATTAAGAGACTGTAAATTCTCTTTTAAAATGCCATTTTTTTTTAATGCCGTCATGAAGTTTGTTTGTGTATAATACTTTTCTCTAGTTTTGAAATATCAACTGAGCTTTTATTTTTTTGCATATTTGACATCAATGTTTTTGTTTCCCCGAGCCAAATTCAGCACCTCTGTCATATTTCAGCATCTGTTTTCCCTTCGCTTCCTCTGTGACTCTCTGCTGTTTACTTTGCAAAGATTTTCAGCGTTGTGATTTTTTCAAAGTGAAGGTCGCCAGCTCGGGGCGAGCATCGATGGTAAACATCAAAATCACCTTTTTCCCCTTGACCATCCCACCTCCCCCTCTCCCTAAATGTGAAATGCTTTGACACGAAGAACTACAGAGCTTTGGTGAACACACTTAATCACAATGTAATAACGGCGGTGGTGAATGTTAAAAAAAGAGGAGGAAATGTAATCATAATGTATGGTGTTTGTTTGCTTTCTTTTCAAAGTCAAAATGAGAGCTTTTTCTTTGTCATTTGTACTTTGTTGTCCTCAGATTTTATTCAATTTTTCAGAATCGAAATCAGAATCCTCTTTATTGACAAGTATGTAGAACACACAAGGAATTTGTCTCCGGTAGAACACGCTGTACTAGTATCATCATAAGAAAAACGGAGGCACTCTACAGCTGTTCAAATGTCTGCTGAATTTGGTGTGCATGGCCACTCTGCAAAATATCCACATCAGATCCTTTATTTCATCATTGTCTTTTACACAAAACCCGTGGAAGATGATGTATTAATTTAGTTTGTTGTGACAAAAAATAGGCCTCTCAGACCATTGCTCTCAGCACAATAAAATGCGTGAAAGTGCCTGTTGGATGTTCAAAGTCACACTACTGGGCCTGTAAATGTTGTTGATACATTGATCTGTAACTGCTATCCCATAGTTAACCAGCAGATGGCTGTGCTTTATTTTTCTTGACATTACGTTAGGTTGTTGTCACTTCCGGTACAGGTTTTACTTTCCGCGCTACTTTAAGTTTCATTTTCACTGAGAAGACGGCGAGAATGGACATGCTTTATCGCTGTACTGTTTAGCAAGGAAAAGATAAAAAGGACGAAGATCAAAACTTCCATTTCGGACGGAAAGCGGATAAAGTGTTCAACTGTGCTCCCATTTGAAACAGAGTCTCCGGTTCTTTGTACTGATGGTTAATTCTTTAATGTGATTTCAGGGTCTGTATTGTAAAATAACCTAAATCGAGTTTTAGACCAACCACAAACTATCACATCTTCCTTATGGTTCTTGTCCTTTGATCGAAAAACAAAATAGGTTTGAAGATTATTAGCCACTGTGGTTCTCGCTTTGAAGCTACATTAGCTGGTGTATCAGAATCACAAACCCTTTAACTCAATCACTGCCATTCACAAATTTATTAGAGAATTGAAAATGTGACGTAGAGCGCCATTCCCGAATTAGTTTGGGCTTTTTTTTTTGCTTGGGTGCCGATAAATTGTTGCCAGACCTCTGGCAATGTTTTTTTCCCTTCCACAAGTGAGCAGCATTTCCCTTTTTTTCCATGTTAGCTTCAGCTGTTGTCAAAGCGCTAGATAAACCAGTATATGTATTGCATTGTATTTTGGAACACTGCCCTCATTTCAACGTCATATAACTACAGACCCATATAATTGATGAAATAACTTTTTTTCTGATGAAAGAAAAGATGGTTATGTAGTCCTAAAACTCAACGTTCTCTGGGTCCTTGAATTTGTGACAATGACAAAAACCCTGGCACTGGAGTGGAAACATTTTTGCTCATTTGGCAGTGAATGAGATAATTGTCTCACAGTGGGGAAATTTGCAATTTACAGCAGCAAAAATTATAAGGGGTGAGGTGAAGTGTGTGGAGGGGAGTTGAAAAGAAAAAAAAAAACAAAGTATTGCACGTCCAAAAAAAAAAAATGACAGAAGACTGAACTGTACAACTGCACAATGCTAACTGCTAACTGCTAAATGCTAACTAAGTGGACGATTAAACAGTTTAACATTTTTCTCCAATTGTGTACCGGTGACATTTCTATTTCACAGACAACTGCCAAATCCACTGGCAGTGTAATATCAGCTTCTTTTAATACATCTGAAGGTAGAAGATCGACTATTTTATACAAGACTTTGACAGGGGCAAGTGTGAAAAGAAAACTGCGTTTTACCGTCTGTGTAAGTAACGGCTTCTGATACTACTTTCAATGTCTTTTAATGCCAGATTTCTTGCAATTAAAAACAGACTCATGATTCTGACATGATTCTTGCAAATGTCCCCAATGTGGGACAATTAAAGGTTTTCTGATTCTGGAAAAGGGTGGTCGCGAATACTACCCTCAGAGCATGGGACGTTTCGTATGGTTCACTTTCTATTGCTTGCCCTGGCCGGTTATGCACATCATCAACACAGATCGAGGAAGAAACAGTGTGAAAAAAATGATCATCATTACAAGCGTCAAATATTTGCAGAGTATCTGCCACTTTCTCCCGTGTCATGTCCGTGACAATTTGTCATGGTGCAATTATCCCCCTTATTTCTGTCACTGTTTTGTCAGAATGTCGTCAGCAGGAAAATGCTGGCTTTCACGGATGATGTGAAAGAGCTTTGCACATCTGCCTCCTTCCTCTCTCGATTGCCGTTTTCTTATTCGCCAAGAGTTGCCATTAAAATTCTTCTCGTGAGGTGTCAGAAGTGCAGGCGAAACTGACATATCAAAGCACAGCCAACACATGAAAGTGATTTTAGCCAGTCAAACTGAAAATTGCTGTCAAAATGATGAGCTGGATTTTTTTAGGGGGGAGGGGGGGGGTTGCATTCTTGCTTAATTCATTGAGGTTTTACTAATCTGGCTCTTACTACTCGATACAATTATACTTCTGTTCCACGGGCACACTGATGCTGGCATTCAAAATCGAGAATAGAATAAGTCCCCTTGACTTGGGTGCACATCAACCTTGTTTTTATTTTTGCTACTGCAATGTGTGTGTAGGTGTGTTTATGCTTCTATTGGGAGGGATGAAGGTTTTATATGGTCTTCGGTGCCCAGAGAGAATTGTCGTGACAGCAGATAATTCTTTTGGAGGAGTCAATTTAGAAAAGAAGCGCAGAGGAATCAAACCTCGTCACAGCTTGAGGGGGGTTACCTAAATATAGACGCCGCCATAGACACCCATTCAGAGTAAGAGTCCAACAGCACGAGCCACACTGGCTTAAAGTGACATATGGCAGCGTATCCACTGTTGCTCTGATGTTTCATATTCCGCTCACTGTTGAACTACAGTAAAGTCTCGTGATATCGATAGCGGTTATATTGATAGTACTGCTTATTACGATACTATTTTCATTTCCTGGCAAATTAGTCGTCTTTTATGTATAATTCGTTCCGGTTATTACGCTAATCCGGTTACGGCAATGCCCTTTTCATCTCCCGTCAGCCATTTTGCTCTGCTTATATCGATACAAAAGCAGCTTAAGCTGAATCGATATTTGCTTGAGGATTTCAATACAGTACCACCATTAGCGAAATCTTTATCGGTAACACCGTTGGTCACGTGACCAGCTTTTGTGTCTTGCACTGTGTAGCAGAGCTGCAATAGCATCTGAAACATACTGTAGTCTTTTTATATACAGTACAGTTGTTCAACACCAATTTCAACCATGGGGGCACGTAAGAATTGTGATATCTGAACGAAGTTCAAGGCAATAGTGGCTGTGGAGGACAATCCGACAAGAAGCAAATCCGCCATTGCGAAAGAGTTCGACGTGCCACAGAATACTTTATCAACGTAAGTAATGTAAACATTACAGTTTTTGTTTTCCATACATGTATTTAATAGTGTTGTATTCAGATATCTTTATCGCTTGGAATAATCACTATTTTTCATACAGTATGTACATGCTGGCGTTCGTGGTTTCTCTCGTGTGTATAGAACAATGTTGAGTGCTACTGAGAGTCACTATTGCAAGAGTGCATAATGAAAATAATAAATGACATTTTTATTGAATACATAAGTTTATTTTTCACTTCACTACAGTACCAAAGCATGCTCGATACGCAATCCATGAACTCAAGGAGAAAATTATCCCCCCATTTATTGCCCACTTTTAATGCAGTTCGGCGCAGGATCGGATATATCGATAGTCCGGTTCTATTGATACTTTTTCCGACGCCCCAGAATATCGATATAACAAGACTTTACTGTATTTTGTTATATATCAGCACAGCCAATGAATCAGTTTCACGCTTCTTGCATATTCATATCATCTCTGTCTGTATAAGAATCCATATTTTACATGTCAAGATGATGTCACCATACTGTCAACACTTCAAGTGTGATGAAGTGAAGAATGAGGAATCCTGGTGGATGACATAATGTATGGAACAGGCTTTCTCATTGGCCCTCCAGAGATGCTCCTCAAACAAGTACGTTGCCGTGTCATGAGTCATGCCGCATCATTGAGCATATTTTAGACATCGACAACGCTGCTCCAGTGGGACTATTCCATGACTCATTTTTTTTATCTACTTGTCATGTGAAGCCATCAACGATAAGGTGATCAGGCCGGTTTCACTTTGATAAAAAGCAACCCATCTGTATGATGACGCCTGACTGAACTTCACCGATGAAAATGAACCAGAATTTGGATCCGGGGGAATGAGTGACGTGTTTTTTATCCAATGTAAAAGCACTGTCTGAAACTAATGACACCAGGACAGACAACTCTGAAAAGTTGCCTTCCCGGCCATAAAGTTGGCTGCCCCATTTTTCACAACTTCAAACACAGTAAGACAGCTAATCGCAAAAAAAAAAACATTGCTGCAAATTATTAAGGATTTTTTTTAAATTAAGGGTGTCCCAAACCACAAATGCTCCCTTGCGTCGTCTGCTACAAGCCACGTGAACTCCTCTTTGCACGATGCTTTTAATAATGATACATTGATGTCTAAGCGCCTTTCAAAACTCTCAAGTACACTTTACAGTCACAAGATAATGTACGTTTACATATTGTAGCGTCATAAATTTTGTTAGCTTCTTTTGAATCTTTTGGGGCTGAGGTTCTGTGCATCTACTTTGGAAAATGATATGCAAATGAACGACCTTATAACGCTCGGCAAAGTCCGTATGTACGAAGCAGGCTTCTGATTGGCTGCCATGCCGAGTATACAAATTGACAAACAAATTCCGAACGTAATTGCAAAATTTCCAAACCGAACGAAGATTTCGAAATTAAAATAATTTATTCAGATTTCGAAATCTTCGTTCAATCGTTTGCTTTATTGAATAAAGCAAATGTTTGATTTGAAAAATAAAAAATAAAAAAAAATAAAAATGTTTTTTTCCTTGAAGAAGTTGTCGGCCACACGGGCGGAGAGGTTCTGGAAGTTGTACGACCAACGTAAAAGTTGCACACCTCGGGCGTCCGGGCAGACATAATTTCAGACACTGGTGATGAAATTTGGCTTTGAAAAGAGCTTGCTGTTTGAAAGTACAGTCAAACATCGGTTTTCAACCATAATCCGTTCCAGAAACCTGTTTGAAAACCGATTTGGTCAACAAATTAAATATTTCCCATTATACTCAATGTATTCAATGTCAGCTTTTTTTTTAACCAATTCACAGTCATTCACAGATTTAATCGGGAATTGGAAATATGACGTAGAGCGCCATTTCCAAATTTGTTCGGGTTTTGTCTTTTCGTGCTTGGGTGCTGATGAAGCTTTGTTCCAGCTTTAACTGTTGTTGAAGCGCTACATAAACTAATATGTATGTATTGCATTGTATTTAGGACAGCCACACTCATTTCAATCTCATATAACTCCAGACCCATATCATTTAGGAATCAACTCTTTTTCTGATGAAAGAAGGGACTCTAAGGTTTCTAACACAGTATTGAATTTTTATTTAATCATAAAACTCAAGATTCTATGGGTCCTGCAATTCAAGGGACAATGACAAAAACCCTGGCACTGGAGTGGACACATTTTAGCATGTCTGGCTGTGAATGGGTTAATCATGGTTGAACAATACAAACACGCCTGCTCACAATGTAACGCTACACGAGGATAATGCGTCGGTCACAATGAAACGCGACACAAAGAAGTGGTGAATAAGGAAGCAGAGGGGAGCCAAGTGATGCATTCAGATGCGCTAAGTTTGGTTGAGAACTCATTTTTGATTGTCAAACAAGGCATTAAAAAAACAATTTTTGGTCGAAGACTGAATTGGTCGAGAACGGAGATGTTTCAAAACCGAGGTTTGACTGTATTGGAAAATCACGATTACAATAAGCCCACGTTGCAATGCAGTGTTCATGTTGTTACTGGTTAAGTTTTGGATTGGATTGGATATGCCTTTATTAGTCTCACAGTGGAGAAATTTACATTTCACAGCAGCAAAGTGAGTTTTCAAACTCGATTCATTGTTTCAAATCAGAGTTAGGGATGTGAATTGGGAGTTTGGGCTTTTTATGTCGTCTTTTTGATTTGTTTTGCGGTGATTTGTTTTGCGGTGATTTCAACCCTTTCAGCGACAGCAGTTACTACAGTCGACAGGTTATCATGTCAGGGTGCATGAAAAAGTTAATGTGTGCTAACAATTCCTACTAGATATAAATGCAACAACACCATTGTCGATTTGTCAACCAACATTTCCACTATGATTCATTACTAAAAAAACCTAAACCTTTTTTAATTGCTGCTTTCGTACACCTACTATGTTTACAAGCGCATGTGCCTCTGTTTGCACCGGCCATAATATAAATGCAAATTACAACTAAATTCAAATGAAGGGCTTCAAGTCCACCTCTCACCTCTATCATGTATTAATTAGCAAAGAGATCGAGATATTCGCCTGCAATCATACATTGTTATTCAACCGCAGATTGTTTGAAATCGGTACAAAATTAGCACCATCACACTTTAGCTTAATCGCACAGCGTATGGCCAGTTTAATAAGCTGTCAAAAATTAAATGTGCTCCTTCTCTCACCACTTTGGGCACTAGACAGTGATGATAAACTATCAATTAGCAAGGCAAAAAAGATCAAGTTCAACAGTAGAATAACAAAACATTGCTATTTGCCTCTGGGAGGATAATGGTTTCAAAGGGTTAGGAATTCACTTAAAGGACAACCGACACCCCCAACAAGTTGCGTCCATAATTTATAAAATCACTTCAAATGACTTCTACTGACCGCATTTTACAAAGATTCCACCGCATATAGCTCTATTTTACTTTTTAAAAGTTACTCCGAATATTCAGGAAGTCTTAGTTGTATTAAGTTTATCCTGTCTACTTGATATCTAATTTAAAACTGATTATTTTCTTACAGAGAGTGTCTATTAGGTGTTCAATTACCTGACATGTTTCGGCGTGTACTTCCGCCAGGTAATTGAACACCTAATATACACTATCTGTAAGAAAATAATCTGTTTTAAATTATTATTCAGGAAGTCTAGTTTTCGAGTTGATGTCAATGCCGGAAGTGACGTCACATTCGGTACGCCCCTAACTGAGAAAGTGACACACAGTGCATTTTGGGTATTTTTGTTTTTGTCTGAAAACACTGTATTGATTGCGAAATTAGAAGGAAAACTACATAAATAACGTGATGGTGAATCGTTGTGTGGCAGCCAATTGCGGTACCACGCATAAAGAGTTTAAAGTTGACACAACTTCCAATCGGACAAACCTGCCATTTCCAACGGACCAGAGAAGTACAGCGCCAGCGGAGGCGAACGAGGAAGCTAACCGGAGTTAGCGATTCGGCGCTTGGATAGCGGAAGTTTCATGCATGTTTACTCATTTAGTCACACTGCATGCTAACTGTGAGCTCACCTGGTGAAAAGAGCAATCGCCATATTAGTGGAGCAAACCGATCGGACAAACATCCACTTACCACCGTGTCATTTGTTACTCTGTAGCGCTGTCGAGCTCACTCTCGTCTCAACATCTCTGATGTTCGTGTGCTGTTCAAATCGTGCCGCTGTCTCTAACCCTTCTCCTTTTGTGTGTGCGTGTAAAAACCCACCCCTCTGTCTTCTACCACGGAATTTACCCAATCATGGGCGGCTTTAACTGAAGGTCGGCTCTTATAAGCGGATCTCAGATCTCCTTCACTCGTTTCATCGTTTGCAGACGGCTCAAATTGATACGGAAGGACTTCTTTCATCGATCGCAAACGTTTATGCTTTCCTCTTCATAACTATTTGAATCATATTCATAACTGGATGAGTAACAAGAAAACATCTTTTCCCAATCTGAACTCTCTGAATCCATTGTTTTGATTCTGGAGCAAGGCAGTTTGTGGGTGGGCCAAACCTAACGCTACGTCACGAACAAGGGCATGGGACTTTTCTGAATCTCCCCATTAGTAGCAGTTTTGGGCAACTTGAAGTCATTTTTATTGGTGTTTTGCATTTTACTAAAAATATCAGCTTGCGTGTTTTGGCTATTTTAGAAGCTATGAAACATTTTTTTGGTGTCAGTTGAGAAACAAAAAAAATGTTTGTTCGGTTGTTCTTTAAGGGTTTCAAACCTGGGAAATGGTTTCAAAATAGGGTTAGGAATTTAACGTGAGGTTCAAAAATTAAGGTTTGGGGCTGTCTGGGGTTTTTATTCAGATCAGGGTAAAAATATGTAAGCATGCATTGGCGTTTCAAATAAGAATTTCAATGTTCTTTTTATTTTTTTTGTAACTCATTCACTGCCACACGTGCAAAAATGTGTCCCCCCAAGTGAACTCCAGGGTTTTTGTCATTGTCACTTGAACTCCAGGACCCACAGAATATTGACTTTGAAGACTACATATAAACATATACATACCTAAATATTCAATACAGCGTTAGAAACCTTAGACTCTCTTCATTAATCAGAAACAAAGAGTTAATTCCTAAATTATATGGGTGTGGTTTTATCTGAGCTTGAAATGAGGGTGGCTGTCTGAAATACAATGCAATACATACATATTGGTTTATACAGTGCTTTAACAACAGCTGAAGCTAGAACAAAGTGTTAACATGGAAAAATGGAAATACTGTCCCCTTGTGGAAAAGAGAAACACATTGCCAGAGGCCATGGCCAGCGCATGAAAAAACAAAACCAGAGCAAATTCGCCAATAGCGCTTTGTCATATTTTCAATTCCCGAATAGATTTGTGAATGAGTTAATAACTTCATGTCCAAGCCTTTTTTGGTGGACAGAGTTGTGTATTTTTAATATATATTTTTATTAATCAAATATTGACCATAGCAATTAAAAATAGCAATTGAATTGTTGAATGCTTGTTGTAATTTCATTCTGCCGTTGCCCATTGTGTTTCTTTTTCTTTGGTACACCCCTCACTGGCTGAGTATGCTTACTGCATTAAGAGGTGTGAACTCCTTCCTTGGGTCAAAGGTTAACAGCAATATGGACACCTGAATCATGCGTGGAGAATGAGATAATATCCAGGGCAAATGATCAGGCCTCTTGGCTTGTGGAGTTCTCCCTCCCTCCCCCCAAAGCATTACGTATTTGGTATTCTACACTATTTCAAGATGGATATGTATTATCAACTCGTTAACCTGTCTAACATTCAGTATCTAGTTCCTGACGTCTTCACCTGAACAAGAAAATGGTGAGTGAATGTGTTGAATCCCCGCTGAGAAGTATACATGCTTGTGAATTGTGTATAGCAAAAAAAAAAAGCCACAAACTGCTGTGTTTCAAGCTATTATTCGGCTTTCAAGTTAAATTTTTTCTCAATTTATCTGCTTTAAATTTAAAGTTTCAAGTCGGGGCCAGTGTTTGAAACCTCTTTGTTTTTGACTGTGTTTACACTTTAAAGGTGGAGTTTTGATCCAAGGAAAGATTTGTTAATGACAAATTGGTTGTAGGATCAGAGTTTCAAACAATGTGTTGGTTTTCTAAAATGTTTAATGTCTGAAATGTGCGTCCCAATAGTTGTAGTATTATAAAGTCTAGAAATGTGAATGATGCCACTTCTCAGCATACAAACAAATGCATTTTATTCTCTTACAAAAATGATCGGGAATCATTGCTTTATGGTTTCCACTGATTTGCATCGTTAAGCCTGACTTGGCAGGACACCAGCTTCCTTTGCGGTCACATTTTGAATTAAATCGCGCTAATTCTAACTAACAAGCAAATTAATCTGCTCAACTTCTGACCAGATGGTGCCATTCAGAACCCAATACCCTCACTGCAAAACGTAGAAAAAAAAAAATAAACATATGCATCAAAATAATCCCCAGCCAACAGAAGCAGCATAATTGGTAGGTGAATGCAAACAAAATATCAGCAACAGCAAGAGGCCTTTTTATCATGTTGTTATTTCATCTTCATTGCAGCTAGGTGGAAGCAATCCAAATAAATGCATCCATCATATTCCCCCTTCATCATTGTTTTTTAATGATCTAGTTTACAGCCCAGCAAATATTTCCATCTTGATATTGTGCATTCATCATGAATTGTAAGAACCCCGGGACATAATATATCCTTAATACAATAAATAATTATGACAAATACAGTCACCAGAATTGTATGCAAGAGCCAATACGCATATATTCTGTCAACACATCAGTATCATCAACTTAAAATGTACAGGTGCCAATTTAAGCCACACCTTAGTCTTATAAACAAAATTACCATATTGTCTGGTGTAAAAGGCGCACCCAAAAGCCTTTATTTTCTTCAAAAGATTGCACTGTGCCTTATACGCAGGTGTGCCTTATATGTGAAGTAATATTGCGTCACAATAGGTCTCACAACTACTTTCAGCAGTCACCGACACCATTTCACCCACTGAAAGTCATACGTAACCCCAGCCAGGACAACCGACACCTCCGGACAAGTTGTGTCCATAATTTGTAAAATCACTTCAAATGACTTCTACTGAGCGTATTTTACAAAGATTCCACCACATATAGCTATATTTTATGCGCTGAATATTCGGGAAGTCTTGTTTTCGAGTGTGTGACGATTCCTAACGTGACGTCACGTCAGGAACACCCTTGACCTAGAAAGCGACACACAATGCATTTTTTAGTACAGTAAAGTCTCGTTATATCGATATTCAAGGGAGTCCGAAAAAATATCGATATAACCGGGACTATCGATATATCAGACCCTGTTTGCATGTAATTTTCTCAGTGCGTGCATAGAAATAGTATCGATATAACCGGGACTATCGATATATCCGATATCGATATAACAAGACTTTACTGTACTTTGTTTGGTCTGAAAATATCGTGTTGATCCGTGTTGATGGCGAAATTAGATGGAAAACACATACATAACGCGATGGTGAATCCTTGTGTGTTGCATCAAGACTACTATTTGATACTGGTTGACACAAATTCCCAACAGACAAATCAGCCCATTTCCAACGGAACTTGGGCGCCATCTTGTGCATTTTCTGGGAGCTACATTGGAGTCCAGACACCTCAAAATGATACGAAAGGACTTATTTAATCGATTGCAAACATTTATGCTTTCCTCTTCAGAACTATTTGAATCATATTCATAACTGGATGAGTAACAAGGAAGCATTTTCTCCGAATCTGAAGCCATTGTTTTGATTCTAGAGCAAGGCAAGACGTCACGAACAAGGGGGCGGGACCTTCTTAAACTCTCCATTTCCCAGGTCATCTTGAAGTAGTTTTGGGACACTAAGTCAATTTTATTGGTGTTTTGCATTTGACTAAAAATATCACCCTGCGTGTTTTGGGTATTTTAGATGCTATAAAATGTTCTTCTGATGTCAGTTAGGAAACAAAAAAATGGTGTCGGTTGTCCTTTAAATAGTGGTAGAATTTTGAGGGTGTCCTCAATCCATCATCCCATCCATCGCTTCCCATCTAACAACACAGCTTGAATTTAAGGTAGAAAACAAACAAGAATTGAGTCATTTGAATATGTCATGTAAGGGTATAAACAATTTTAAAGGCTATTGGAATGCTATTGAAGTGTGTCAAGCTCCCTGCAAATGACAATATTTTTTGTAGCTCAACAAAGCGGCAAAATCAAGCAAGCCAGACATGTATTGATTGTTCACAAATTGTTTTGCACTTTAGCATAAACTCCCACTTGCCACAGCTTAAGGGGAAAAAGACTTCATCAAGTCAATAAGCACGGAGAAAGCCTCATGCGTGCATAGTCTATACACGCTTCAGTAGAAAAAGCCCCAGTGTCATTTAAGAATGCCTTTTCAGAATTTATATGAGTATTTGATGACGCCTTGCGAGGTTGAGGTTGCAACAAAGCAGCAGTTTATTCCCTTCTGAAAGCACGCCAAGCATTAATGTGAACTTAATAAGGCTCAATCATCAAACCCTCATTAACGGCTTCATTGGAAACAGCATGCTGCTTTTAAAACCCTTCTGTCTTGTCATTGACACTAAAGCATGACGCACACGTGTTGATAATAAAGAGGGGATATAGCACAAACTTGATTTTCTACGTACTTATTTTAGGGAGATGAGATGAGATTGGAAATTGAATGAACTCGTGATGACGCTGCAAATTTTTTTTATTTTTTTTTTTTGATTAAACTATATTTTGCTCAATGTCATAGGTATGTGAGCAATCGGCTTGCCTTTCAATTAAAGTCCAGTAGATGGTCGGCAAGCACATTTTTAAACTGTCACCATTAGTCAAAATAAATGAAAAGAAAGAGAGCTAGCTGCCCTTGGCTGAGGAATGCTAATGTTAAAAATGTTACCCCCCCCAAAAAATAATCACATTGGAACCCTAGTCTAAAACTGTAAAAATAGTTTAATTGTTCATGACTGTCAAATTACTCACAGATAAATAAAATAAATAAAATAACTGTTTTTTTTGGTAGACACAGAGTGGTACTGCTAAAAATGCAATGAGATTCCCTTAACTTCTGAGCGAATTTCATTTTCGTTGGTTTCTTCTTCCTGTTTTTCTTCCATTTGGAATCATCCGACTCTCATCTAGACTTTCCTTTTAGTCCATTATCGACTTCACTTTTGGTCTTTTGTGATTCGTGTTGTGCATCTGTCTGAAGTAAAAGGTCTGTTATGTCTGCTCTGTCTGCTATGGTAGCTTATCACGGCTAGCTAGCGGTGTCATGCGAAATCCCCCATTATTTACAAGACTCTGAATCCAAAGAACCACAGCCAAACACGGCATACATTGCAATAACTTGACCTTTTTGAAATTGGAAGACAAATACCTCCTCCGATGTTAAGTGGAGCGTTTTCTCCCCCAAGTAAACATGTTATTGAAGAGAAGATTCGCTAAATCTTCTCTTCAAAGCGGTTGTCATAAATGCTTTAGTAGTGCAGGATTTTCATCTCTGTGTGTGCGCCTGGTCCCAGATTACACAATTAGGGCGTGGAAACATAAATGAATGGAATTAAACATCTAATGAGACTGCAGGCGTCTTTCTGTCTGTGCTTTTGGAAAGACCGATTTTTGGCCAACTTCAACTTGTCAGATATGAACGCAAGATTGTACTTTATTTCCTTTTAATATCATGACACTTTGTATGAATGCTTTCCCTTGTATAGCAAGTAATTGTTATTTCATGTGCATACAGATAAATGGAGTGAGACAATGCTAAAAGGGACTGAAACCCACATACCGCCACTCTCTCGGTGTATATTCCTTTTTGACTCATTCTCTCAACTGAGCACAATGGCTCTGCTATTCCTTTTTTATGCCAGTGCCTTTTCTTTCCTGGGCACTGCCATGTATACGGCTTTTAGTGTCCTCGTCAGCCTGAAATACACTTTATAAAAGACAGGAAAGAAAGACGGCGTACACACGACAATGGGAACAACATATGCGGGCTGTACGTTGCATGAAAACAATACGTACAGACAATGGCATATTGCGACATTGCTTGCAGGGTCCCGTCACACCTGTTTTAGTGGAAATATGGTGTTTTGAGGGAGGATTTGTGGTCAAAGCATCATAATTCCCTTGTGTTTTTGTGTATATGTGGAATTGATGCCTTGGAGATTCGGGATCAGGCCTTAACGCAATATGGATAGAAATAATATGTTGGATATATGCTAATGCAACTACAATGGCAATTGACAGATTGGATCTATCCTCCTTTGAGTCCATTGCCCAGTCACCAGAAAGTTCCAATATCTCGCGGGCGTCCATTTTACATGTAATATTTCTGCCATTCAATGATTTGTCATGTCCAGGCTAGCATCTATTTGAAAAAAAAAAAAAAAAAGATTACAAGTGGAACGTAAAGTTCCAATATTTTGCAAACAGTGTGGATTTAGCTTTGGGTGTGGTTATTTTAATGGCAAAAGTGTCTCAATATAGCTGATTTGCAACTTGTTGCGCGAAGTGCTAAAGCAGGGATGTCAAACTCATTCATGTGAATTTGGGGAAACCATTTGAATGCTTCATCCCCTCCACATATTTTTTACAGAACACACAACAGATTAATGAATGACTAGGTTTCAAATCAGAAGTCAAGAATAACGAATGTTATTTTGATGAAAAAGTTTCTTTAGCCGTCATCTGTACTTCTTTGAAGATGCCGGACGTTTCGCTTCTTATCCAAGAAACTTCGTTAGCAAACTAAAGTCAGCTAACTAAAGTCTTACTGGTAGTTTAGGCCCTATATATATATATATCCCTACTGTCCAGACATGGCGGTGCCGGACTCTGCTATGATAGGTCCCTGCTCTCAGGTTGGGGGGAGCAGAGGACTACTCCCTGCAACTCCACTGATTGTTCCTATTGTACTGACTAACGACTGGCCTGATTGCCCCACTTCGACCGGTATCACCTCATCAGCATTACCATTCATATGTTGCCTATGCAGGCTATTGTACGAACAATCCAAATTGAACCTCACCCCACCAAACCGGTTTAATGAAGGATTTGTTTTATGAAAATCGCTTCTTTTACTCCCCTTTCAAACCATTTATGTTCTTTCGCAAAAAAAAAAAAATAACCTCATTGTCGTCAAATGAGTGGTTGCTAGCTTTTAGGTGCATATGTACTGCCGATTGAGGCCCACTAGTATTATCCCTGCGATATTGATAGTCTTTTTTTGAGACCGTTATTTTGGTTTATATACAACAATTTAAAATTTTGGTTTGGACTCTGGCAAGCATCCTGGCATTCGACAGGGTTGAGTTGCTTTTGCAGGCCGAATAAAATAATGTGGCGGGACAGATTCTGCCCCCAGGCCTTGACTTTGACACCTGTGTGCTAAAGTATTGAAACAACAGACCTAGAATGACTACAATCTGTTCAAAGGCTGACAGCAAATCATCACAATAAGAATTGCAGTTTTCCAAAGAAAATGCAAAAGTTACAAATCACTTCCTTCATAGTTGCACTGCATTCATTGGATGAAATTAAATAGATATAAGACAACACCATGGCGTTTTTGATGCTGCTTGACAACATTTTAAGCATCTCAGAATAGTACGGTGCCACAAGCTTTTGGCTGCCATCCTCTTCGCAACTAGTTTGTTCACTTTGGTACCCACAAAAGTTGTAAAAGTCCAATCAGACTCCCTCTCTGTGAATGCATAAATCTAATAATCATAAAGTCATGGCCATTGTGATATAAAAGTGATTTAACACCGCCTGACACCCACAACGATAGCAAAGGCATGTTGTTGGGCGCCAGAGCCGAAGCATTTTAATTTGCAGAGAAGCCATTCCATAAACAAGGCACCACATTATAATTGTTCTCAAAAGCACTGACGTGGAGAAGATGCGTTCTAATCATAATAATTACTCTAGCTTTCTGTCTTTTTAAGTGTGTGACAAGTCTGATGAAGAGTAATCATACTGGAGTTAACCGCCCAAGATAATTAAGGTGCTATTGCATGTCCAACATGGTAGCATGCTGTTATTCACATTTTGGGTATAAATTGCTGCTGCTGCTGCAGTAAAATCGTGTAAACCATACAAATAACATTTGGGGTCAGTGAACAATCCACTAGCTTTGATAGTCACACTCATTTTTTTTTCTCTTCTTTTTTTAATTTTTTCAGATGGGGGGGGGCAAACAATCCTCATAAATCCAACACTGTAAGGAGATGAGCCTAATATCCAAATCAAAGTCTTGAGAAAAGGGTTACCAGCCACCGCTGGATGTTCTCATTGCATCGTGTGAAATGGAGACGTTCCAATTGAATGTCTTGGATTTGTGTGACAGATGTTTTTTCTCTAAAAATATAAGCTGCGCTTCAAACTGATCGTAGTTTTATGGACTCTGATAAGCGTGTGTCTTTATACACCTCGGCGCATGGCTAATCAATGAAAGCAGTCATCTCAGCTATGAAAATAACGTTGACCTCACAGTTGATTTGAAAGGCACACTGCCTGTCCTCTAAAAAAAGGCTATTGTGGTTTGGTGATTGGGATGATGGTGGATGGTTTTTGAAAAAAAAAAAGCTTGAAATTTAAATAATTAAATATAATAAAAATAAATTAACAAACTGATATACTGACAAATAGATAAACTGATGAATTGATAAATTGATAAGAAAAAATAAATAGTCTCAGCGTTTTGAAAGGCACTTATAAGTTAAATGTACTATGATTATGGCTATGATTATAGCTATGATTATGCTTATTATTATTATGCTTATTATTATTATTATTATTATTAGTATTATTGTTGTTAGTATTATGATTGTTATTGTTATTATTATTATTATTAGTAGTAGTAGTATTGTTATTGTTATTATTATTAAATACATGCAGTAAATGTATAAACAAATGGATAAATAAATTGCTAAATAAATGGATAGCTAAATCAATAAATAACCAAATAACCCAATAAATAAAATAAATATGCAAATAAGTAAATAAACAAAATAAATAAATATGCAAATAAGTAAATAAAAGGAATAAATAAATAATAAATAATTATAATTCTAATTGGTTACAGCTTTAAGGCATTTAAAAATAGTATAACAGACATCATGCCAGCAAAGGAAACAATATTCACATCTTCATATTGATTTGTAATCCATCCCCTCTACCCACGAAAATTCTAGATTCTAGAAAAAAATACAGCAATCATCTCGGCAAAGAAAACATTTAATCCACAACTTCAAACGACGTTCGAAAATTCACGGGTTACGCTGCCGCAAACTGCAAGAAACGGCCCATCTGCGCTGTCGGTGACTTCACCACACTTCACCCATATGTGTGACCACCCCATATATATGTGTGCCATAAACACCATAGGCGGTGCTCATAAAGTTTTAACGTCCGTTCTAATGAGATGTCAAGGTCACGCCGATGCTGCAGCAGCACGTGGAGCGAGGCTCTCTTTCACGGGAAGAAGAAATGAAGCTCTGTCGATCTGTTGCTCCTCATGAATTGAATGGCAGACAGGAATATAATATTGTTCCTCATTATTCACGGAAGCTTGTTTAGAGGTTTATCCCTTCACAAAAGTCGCCTGTATACGTTGTAGTTTGTGCTAAGCCCAGATGCTTTTACGACAGAAAATAAATTGGTTCACAACAATATGTACAACGGGGTGACATTGACAGCCTCACACTGGGAGCATTTATGAATATTTTTTTAAACCTGTTTAGAGATGCCAAAAAAAAAAACAACTTGAGAGCAGTGGAGCCCTACCCACAGGCTTTACTCCTCGTACAAGAAAGGTCTCAAGAGAAATGATTCAGAACAAACAGTGTGGACTTACAATTAACAATTGTGTTCAAACATTGTTTTCCTATAATGTAGAACACATTTTTTTCCTTGCGAGGTGACCTACATATTTCATGTTAAAACAGGCTTCTGACAAGTTAATAAATAAATAAATAAATAAATAAATGCATAGATAGATGCAAACACCAATAAATAATTTAATAAATACGCGAACGAAGAAATACATAAATAAATACATAAATAAAAACACTGATAAATAAATAAATGCATGAATGGATGAATAAATACATAAATGCATACATAACTATGGAAGGGAAGGAAGGAAAGGAGAGAGAAAGAAAGAGAGGGAGGGAAGGTAGGAAGTGAAGGAGGAAGAAAGGAAGGCAGGTGAGTAAGGGATGGAAGGAGAGACGAAGAAAGGGAGGGGGGAGGTAAGTAAGGGAGGAGCGAGGGAAGGAGAAATGGAAAAAGGGAGGAAGGAAGGAAAATGGACAAACAAGGGGAAACACCAGCGTTCTGGTGAGCGACTCCTTTCTCTGTCTGTATGTGACTCTTCACCACCTGAGAAGTCGTGAGTGAGCGCCTCAATGCCATCGACTCCTCCATATTTTGCACTCGTTCGACAGCCAGTCATACTGCCAAAAATCCGCCCGGATATGTAATCTGCCGCTTTATCCGCATCCCCTCCTCACTCTTCCACAGCGACGGAATGGTCAATGAATTTCTCTCAGAGTGAGCACTCATATTTGTAAAGGAATTCCTCAAAAAAAAACAAACAAAGAAAGATAGTACAGGAGTACTGCTTCGGTCTACATTGAGAGGACCCAGTATAAATTCAGAGCTGGTTCACTTGGACTGGCTTTAATCAAGGAAGTGGGACATTTGTGAGTGTGCAACTGCCATGAATATTAGCATGCTTTTCCTAGCAAGCGTTAAATTCTCCCCACTTGGCTGTCCTATTGCTCTCTGGTTATTCTAATCAATAATCTTAATGGGTGAAGTAAGTAGGAGATTAAGGCTGACAGTTATTGTGTAAGTAAAGCAAGTAAACACAAACACATTGTCATTCAAAGGTTCTCGGAGGAATTCCCGTACCAATCAAGATTACCTGTTCCCTTTTTTTGTCACCGTTATCCTTCCAGCTAATCTTCCTCCCTCCTCTCTTTACCTCACGCAATTCTTCACCATTAACCTCTCATACCTCATTTGCATATATCATTCCAGGACAGTCCACTTTCATACAGAGCACATAAAAAAGATCTACAGCCCCACGGTGTAACGCCATCCGATCTCATCTTCTCCTTGAGCAGATGTGAATGAGGTAGAGGCCGCAGCTGGATTCAGGGTTGACATGCAAAAAGTGGATAGGATTACATTCACAAGCATTTGACTATTAATAATAGTTTGCCTGTGTGTTTATATGCCTTACATTATTGTTGCTTCATTTTGGAAACGTCAATGGGCAAGTTTCTGGAGTCATTTTTGCGGCAACATTTTTCGCAATTGTCCATCTATAAATTATGACAAGCTCAACAATAGCTAAAGTAATAACTTTCTTGGAAAAACACGAAGAATTCAACCATAAAATGAGAACACTCCATGTATAATTACTTATTTATTTGATGACTTGTTTATTCATTTCTCCGCTTAATGTATTTATTTATTTTTTTCAGCCACATGCACTCGCGTTCACTCAACCCAGAATAACTCAAATAGATAGAAAGTTAGCTAGCTAGCTAATACTGTTGATAACTAATATATAGCTAGCTAGAGAGCTAGCGAGCTAGATAGCTAATAGATGGCAAAAAGATCTTCTTTTCCTTTCGGCTTTTCCCCTCAGGGGTCGCCACAGCGAATCAATGTCCTCCATCTATCCCGGTTTTGATAGCAAAAAGATATCAAATAGATAGCTAGCTAGGTTGCCAGATAGATACTTATTTGATTATTTGTTTAAAGGACAACCAACATCACTTTTTTGTTTCTTAACTGATATCAGAAAAAAAAACGTTTTATAGCATCTAAAATACCCAAAACACGCAGTATGATATTGTTAGTCAAATGCAAAACACCAATAAAAATGACTTAAAGTGTCCAAACTACTTCAAATTGAACCCGGAAGTGGCCAGTTTCAGAAGGTCCCGCCCCCTTGTTCGTGGTGTCACCCCAAGACGTCTCGCCTCACTGGAGAGTCAAAACAATGGCTTCAGATTCGGAAAAGATGCTTTCCTGTTACTCATCCAGTTATGAATATGATTCAAATAGGTCTGAAGAGGAAAGCATACATGTTTGCAATCGATTAAAGAATTTATTCCGGTCATGTTTGTGCATCTGGAGAGAAATGTAGTGATAAACTCTTTAGTACTCACAGTACCCAAAAAAGGCATAAGAGGGCGACAAAGCTCTGTGGAAATTGGCTGCTGTTAGCATCAAATACACTGTTGAAGTCTTGGCGCAACACACAACGATTCACCATCGCGTTATTTGTCTGTTTTCCTTCTAATTTCGCCATCAACACGAAGTTTTCAACCAAACAAAGTACCGTAAAATGCATTGAGGTGAAGCAAGGTATGTCCCTTCTTGGTCAGGGGCGTTCCTTCAGTGACGTCACGTACGAACTCGTCACCAACTCAAAAACAAGACTTCCTGAATATTCATTGCAAGTCTTAAAAGGTAAAATATAGCTATATGCGGTGGAATCTGTAGAATATGCTCAGTAGAAGTCATTTGAAGCCATTTTACAAATTATGGACACAACTTGTCCGGAGACGTCGGTTTTCCATTAATCATTTATTCAGTTTATTTTTATCTATTTGTGAAAAAAAAAATCATCGATCGTCATCCCAATCACCAAACCACAATAGCAATTCATTCGAAAAAAATGCTCATCATAAATTAATAAATATGAGACTGTCATCTCATTGACCTTGCTGGTAAATGCCACATGCAGTCATCAACCACTCGGAGGCCATGAGCTGTAATTTCGCTTTGCTATTAAGTCCACATGCCATAATACCATGTACGTTATTAAGAATGGCCACAATCAATGCCTGTTACGTTTGAATGGATTTTTTTATCTAAATTGCTCAACACACTGCCAATCATAACTGCAACCTCATTTCAACGTTAAGATGATGAGCTCTATTTTGGTCGACCTGATTAGATGTTGGCGTTTATCTAGTGCTCCAATCTGATATGTCAGACTGCGTGTGGAGTTTGGCGTCATGGCTGCTAGGTCCAAGGACAAAATATGTGACTGGAGCATATTCGTACAACTTTTTTTTTGTTTCTTTGTTCAAGAAGGTCACGCTCCCGCATTAGCTATTGTTTGGAAATAAAGGCTGGCAAGCATGGTTTTGTGGGAGTAATTGCAATTAAGAGTGGAGCGCACAATATCATGACGGATATGTTTAAAAAGGCCGGCTTTGTTATTGTGTGTATAATTGCATTTCACCAGATTATGTTAAATAATAATTAGGGCCTTTTATTTTTGCTATGGATTGACTCGAAAGCCAATTCTGCATGGAGATTTGTGTCTCCTCCAGCCATAAATGTTGTGATGCCTGAAGGTCACCCACCCAAGACATATTACTTGCAATACGTTGTTATGATCACCACCTTGACATCCACTGGGAAAAGGTACAAAACTTTCTGAAAGTAGTCAGGCAACTTTTGATTGATATTTAATCCAATGTAGCAGACTGTCCAAATGTTTGCTCAAAGAAAGGCTTATAAAACTGTCACTTGTCAACCAGTAAAATTGTGTGTTAACGCCGATGCACTCCAAATCTTTCCGTTGATGTCCTTGTTTTCGATCTCCTGGCTTGCTCGCATTTTGGTTTGATGCGTTTTTAGTGTCTATTTTTGAGATGGGTGAATTTGCTGGCTGTACATTTCATCACAAGACCCTTTTCCCGTTAATCTTTTGGTTTGGGTTGACAACAGACACCATGCATTGACACAAAATTCTCTTTTTCATCTTGTGGTTTGGGGGGTGGGGTAATTGAATTACTGGAACTATCTGTTCAATAATCTAAATGAAATGTATTGTTACGATGATGATGATGGTTATTATTATTTTTATTAGAATTAGTATCATCTTTGTATTAACTCAGTCACTGCCAGATAATGTGCAAAAATGTGTCCACTCCAGTGCCAGGGTTTTGGTCATTTTCACTCAAATTCTAGAACCCACAAACATTCAATGCAGCATAAGAAACCTTAGGCCCTCTTCGTTCATCAGAAAAAAAAGAGGTAATTTGTCACTTATATGGGTCTGGAGTTATCTGCGCTTGAAATTGGGGCGGCTTTACAAAACAATACAATATATATACTGATTTATATTGCGCTGTAACAAAGCGCTAACATAGAAACAGGCAAATGTTGCCCCCTCGTGGAAGGGAAAAACGTTGCCAGAGGTCTTACCAGCACTTTATCGGCACCCCCACAAGAAAAACCAAACAAACCAAAACCAACAAATTCAGGAATGGCGATTCACGTCTCGCTTTTCAGTTCCCAAATAAATTCTGGAATGGCACCGAATGAGTTAAATGGCCTATGTTGTTATATATTTATTATTGCTTGGGCCAAGTCCAACAGTCCAATGTTTTTAAAAGACCAAATGTACATATCTCACCGTGATGCAAGCATGAGCACAGCAATTGTGATTGAATTTGAGCCAGCGTGGACATAAAAGAGGCGAGCACAAAAAGGAAAGTGTGGTATCAGAGTGCCAGATGAACAGAGTGAATGAACCGGATAAAGCGAAATGACATCAAGTTCAGGAGCGCCGTCTGCCTGCCTGCGTCGGGTGCTATCAAGAGTCACCTGCAATGGCAGTGAGGGAATAAAGTAGGACAAAATTAAAAGGTCTGCAGGGTTGGAGGCGAGAATCAAGGGCATGATACCATGAAAATTGGAATTGAAAACACAAAGAGGATATGAGCCAGGTGGGGAAGGCGGACCGATTTCCACACCAAATTCAGGAGCAAGGTGGTCAGGCCCCTTTTTACGGGTGAAGGCAGAAAGATGAAAAGAACAAGGAGGGAGCAAAGAGCAAATAAGGAAGAGATTGGAGAGCTGCACCACAAGCCACACTGCATAATACATGTGCTGCGATTTGGTGCATGTAAACGTCCTGTGAATCTTTTATAAGATCAGCTTGACCCAGTGACACCATAGGGAGAAACAAAAAGGGGGAAAAACACAAACGTGGACAAGTTTAAATTGCATGAGGTCAAAGCCACGATAAATAAATGAGTAAATAAAATAAATAACTGTTAAAATGTGCACTGCATTTGTTGCTTTCTGCATAGTTAAGACAGAGAGAAGTTTGCAATGTTGCCTTTTTATGTTGCTTTGACTAGATGAATCACCTTCGCTGATAAGTTAGACTTCCAAATTAACATAGTCTTTTAACTCATTCACCGCCATTCACAAATTTATTCAGGAATTGAAAATATGACAGAGCGCCATTCAATAATTCGTTTGGGTTTTGTTTTTTCTTGTTTGGGTGCCGATAAAGTCCTGGCCATGGCCTATAGCAGGTTTAGGTTTTCCTTAGGTTTTCCTTTCCAAGGGGCAGCATTTCCCTTTTTTCCATTTTAGCGCGTTATTCCATCTTAAGCTGTTGTAAAAGCACTATATAATATGAACTAATATGTATGTATTGCATTGTATTTTGCACAACAGCCCTCATTTCTAGCTCATATAACTCCAGACCCACATAATTTACAAATTAACTCTTTTTTTTTCCTGATGACAGAAGAGAGTCTAAGGTTTCTTACGCTGCATTGAATGTTTATGTCGTCCTAAAACTCCAATATTCTGTGGGTCTTGGAATTCGAGGACAATGCCAAAAGCCCTGGCATTGGAGTGGACACATTTTTGCACATGTCTGGCAGTGAATGAGTTAATTGTTGATTTGAATTCCCTCCCTATCTGTTTTCCCTATCTGGGCATTTTCAGAAAGTCCCGCCCCCCTTTCGTGACGTCACACCAAGACATCTTGCATTGCTTGTGAATCAAAACACTGGCTTCAGATTCGGAGAATATGCTTTCTTATTACACATCCAGTTATGAATATGATTCGAATAGTCCTGATGAGCAAAGCCTACATGTTTGCAATCTATTAAATAATTTATTTGGGCCATTTTGAGGCAAACGGGCAGGGGGGTAATGTCTCACCCAAGAAGAGGCAGAAAAATGGCGACCAGCTCTGTTGAGGAATGAATCAGCTGGTTTCCACAGGCTGATACTATCTTTCCATGGAGTTTGCCTCCCTCTCCTGGCGGCTTTTGGGTGTAAGACATGGTTTAAAAAAACAGTACATCAAAATACATTGATGTGATGGAAAGACACTACAATGCGTCTTTTTTTACGGTGAAGAGGCGGTCCTTTTCTGACGTCACGTACGGACTCGTCACCAACTCAAAAACAAGACTTCCTGAATGTTCAGCGCGAGTCTTAAAACGTAAAATATAGCTATATGCGGTGGAATCTTATTAAAATACGCCCCGTAGAAATAATTTGAAGCCATTTTACAAATTATGGACATAACTTGTCCGGAGACGTCGGTTGTCCTTTAAGTGAAAAAATATATATTAACACGGTGGGAAATGTCAAGGCAATGCTCCAAAAACCTCAGTAAGCCATTCAAAGCGTTTGAAGTGGCCTGATAATATGAAAAAGAAAATGGGAGGGTGGAACTAGATAGCCGCAGCTGATGTGAGGATGCCGTGTCGAGATGAAAATGCTGCATTCTTTTTTTTCATAATGAACTAAAATTCCCTTATGGACACTACCAGTGGGTAAAGGGTAAACTATAAGATACATCAAATATTGACTTTAGTCAAGGCGTTAGCTTTTATAGCATTACAATTTACATAAACTGTCAAGTGTATGCTGAAGCACCAAGCACCAGTATACACGACAACCTCGAAACACAAGGGCATTGGAAGCCCGAAGAAATTATATATATATATATATATATATATATATATATATATATATATATATATATATATATATATATATATATAGTAGTAGTATGTGTATCCCAAAAAATAATTTCCCATAGAAAACTGTTAAAATGAGAATATTCCATTCCCCTGGCTCCATAAAATATAATTTTCCAACTAAGTAAGCCTTAAAACTACACACAATATACCTTATTCTATGTATAATAAATGTGCTATTGTAATGTAATGAAAGAAATACACTGCACTAAAAATAAAGTAACTTTATTTACATGTGTGATTGTCGTTGATGGCTGTTAATTGACACCTGTTGCTTGTAAGGTCTTACGAAACTGAGGCATCACATCATCATTTATCATGTTGATGATTCTCATAGCCACAGTCTTTTCGGGATGGAACTGTTCAATAAAAGCCTGCACATCATTCCACATAGCCAACATTGCCTTGATGCTATTACTTGATGCTGCAGCCATCTCCTCCTTCTCGCCCTCAGAAGACAACTCCAGAATGGCTTGCTTCTGCTTGTCCTCTTGAAGACAAATCAAATCCTCTGTGTTGAGGACCTTATTACACCGTAAAACCCAACAAGTTGAAAGTGCTCAAAATTTTTATGGCAACTGATTACGTCAACATTTTTGAGTACAGTTTACTCAAAATCACCTGTGCCTTAGATAATGGTGGTGTTACTCAATTTCCACCCTGGGGCTAAAAGGTTGAATAGAAAAAACAGACAACAAATGTAATCATTTAATTTAATAAAACACCCTGATCCATGTTTACTTTTTAAATTGAATAAATAATCTAATTTACCAGATTAAATGATGCCATCAAGCCAGTCCGGTGTTTGCAGGTGTTTGCAGTTTCAAAAATACATTTAAAAATGTTTATGTTTACACATGAATGACCATTTAAAACTACACCAATTGTACAGAGTGATATTTCATTTGGCAAGCATTATATTTACTTAGTGCCTTCTTAAAACGGCAGCACAACTGTTGCACGTTGAATTAGCATGACTTATTGTGCTGCCGTTTAAAACAAAGTTAACTCAAAGCACCAACCCGGGTGACCCTTATAACTTTTGAAGTTCATATAAAACTCAATTTAACACCCATTTGACGATTATTCTCAGACCTTCGCCGACACAAAAATAACTTTTTATCACCTCGTGATAGTTGTTACTCCACCACCGCCCAAACAAACCTGCGCGGTACAATTGTCTTAATAACACTGCTGTGTCTTTCTACAAACAAGAGACGTTTAAGAAAAATTAGAAAAAAGTCCTTGGCTCGAGCGATGGATGACATTGATATTAAATACGATTGTTTGTCTTTCCACCCTAATTTAAAATAAATAATCCGTCGGTCTCTGCCAGATTCAGCCGTTGAGAATTCAAATGGCGTCCAATGAGAGCACGCAGTGACGTCATCACTGCCGTGAACTCAAAATGTTTGAGTAAACGATTGCCATGAACTCAAAAGTATTGATCTACTGCAAATTAAAAACGCAGGACTCATTCAAAAACTCAAAACGTTTGAGTTTTTGAAACAAAAAATCGGCTTTTGAGTTGACTGACCTCAATGACTTTAAGTCAGTAGTACTGTTCGGGTTTACAGTGTATGTATGGTCAGCCACAAGCTCCTCAATGTCATCTGCATCCACTTTGAGTCCCATGTTCTTTCCAATGGAAACAATGTCGTCCAAAACAACACAGTCATGAGGATCAAATCCTTCAAAGTCCCTCTTAAGGATGCATGCAGGCCACAAATTCTTCCATGCTCCTTTCAAGGATGGAAGGGTAACATCATGCCAAGATCCGCCAAAGATTACTCCGCCAGCCGTGGTGGGGGGGGGGGGTGTCTAGCGAAAAGTAGTGCTTAATCCAAGGTTTAATTTTCATAAATTTAACGATCGTAAACCGAAAATTTCGTAAGGAAAGGTGTTCGTAAACCGAGGCTCCACTGGTGTTTGTTGTGAGGTTCTGCTTAGAAGGCATGCAGCGTTAATAAAATGTACGACATCAAAGGCACACAAAAGCAGCTCAAGAGTTGACGTATAGCCACAACCTTGTGGTCGACAATGATTATATTAATTGAGGAAAAAAAAAGATAAAACAAAATCCTTGAATTGCCAGAGACGGAATGGATGATTGAATTAAGAAAGCGTGGCCCGACCGAGCGAGCGCACTTTGCATAATGGGACTACAAATAGGTCGGAGAGGAATAAGGTCGCATAGAGTGCATGAGTATACTTCAGTTTAATACAACAGTTGAATTTCCATCTCTCCTTGTCTTGGAAAACAAGTAGCTTCTTTTTGCTGCCAGTCCTGAAATAATATACATGCTGTCTTTGTTATATTCTGTTTCCTCAAGATCATGACACACACACACACACACACACACACACACACACACACACACACACACACACACACACACACACACACACACACACACACACACACACACACACACACGCACACACACACACAGATAAATGTGATGATAACCACACAAAATGCAAGAAATGATATTGCTGCTCAATAGGATTTACACATTATCAATTACTTGGATACATTAGCTAAATTCAATAATATTGGTTAAAATAATTCAAACGGAGTCAGGACATTATATTTTGTATTCATTTTCATAATGGCACATTGCGAGCGTAGATTGACCAGCAATGCCTGTCGATAAACGGCTCATATCTCAACAGTTCTGGTTTATTTCAGTAGTTTTTATTCTTCAAATTCTGAGTAGGACTTCATTTTACTTTCATCGAGATTCATTTGTCTTTATAGAGTTAAACAATAAGGACACAAAGTTTCAGAACTGTTGATGTCAATCGCGACAATGACAGAATTCTATTGACTGAAGCGTTATGAAAAGCAACATCCATGTTACCTGCAACATAATGTATTATTTGTTTGGCCTTGACGGAGGTTTTCACTTTGCCGTGTGACATCCTCGCTCTATTGTTGTTTAATGATTCTTTTCATACGTCTTCCTGTATTATATGCTGTGCCTTGCTTTTCAATTGTAACGATGAATTACCAACAGTGCTATATGCATGCATCCTCGCATGATCAACCCCCGCCTCCGTGCTCCCCCTCCTTAAACACACTTCATAAAATGGGCTGATTGTCTGATGCCTCAAGGACAAACAGTAATGGATTGAATAACTTACACTGGTGGGGTAGCGGCTGTCAATTCGCCCACTGTTTCCCTTATAACCTATTACACGATCAGTGGCGTGTATACCAACCGTATTGGTTGCTAGCTTTGTGTGCGTGTCACGACTGGAGTGAAATACTTGAGGGGACGAATGTTTCAGTCAATGGTAACAATTAAGGCAATTAACAGTTCTGTTACTAGTCAGCGTGGTGGTGTGTTGATTTGGAGCAGAATACCTTGATGTCACGTGGCTTTCTGCAAATGGCATAGCATGTTTGAGTTTGCTATTAGCTAATTGTGGGGCAGCTTGTTTTTCGTTTAACATTCAAATCAACACATAGCTGTCTTCATGATTTGCAAAGTCAAAAGAAACCTATGATACGTAACTGTCTGCCACTTGACTTCAATGGACAGTTGGACATTTTGAATTGTTCAAGTCAGTGCTATCAAGTCGCACATTGCACGAATCGTTAGCTTTGGTTGTTTATTGATTTTTACAGTTTTGAAAATGTTTAGTTTTAAATTAGTTTTAATAAAAGGTCTCGTTTTTCTCTGAAGCGAGGGGGACTCAGAGGGTGAGTATGGTAAATATGATTTATGTGGTAACAATGGAAACTGTTTTTGAGGACCTGTGATTAAAAAAAGTTCTGAATAAGTGACACTCGTTTTATCAATATATGTTGTATTTGTCAGATGAGTGAGGGGAAAAAAAACTCACTAAGTCGTTGTTTGGCTTCCTGATTCGAGACAGACGCACTGCAATCCTGAAATAAATATATTTCAACTGACCCCTGAGAAATCATTTGCTCGTAATGAAGATGAAAACAGTTTTGGTATAGTCATAGGTTTAGTCGTCGGTAGTATAGGGTTGGACTTTTCTGCAAGCACCATTTATTTATTTATTTATTTATTTGTCTATTTATTTATTTATTTATTTATTTATTTAAATTTGTGTTACTTTTTTTTTGTACTATAATTAGCTTGGATGACACTCCATATCCGAGGATAGTTCGCCAGCATATTCTTTCGATGGCCGCTTATAATAAGACCTTGAATCACAGGGTTGGGGATACTTACATTTTGTCTGATCATCAATGTGTCTCTAACTCGTGCCAAGGTTTCGTGGGAAAGAAAAGGCAGTTAACTTATTCCCTGCCAGACATGTGCAAAAACGTGTCCACTCCAGTTTCAGGGTTTTTCTCATTTTGACTCAAATTCCAGGAGCCAAAGAATATTGAGTTTTAGGACTACATAAGCAATCAATGCAGCGTTAGAAACCTTAGACTTTCTTGGTAAGCACTGGTAAGCTTTATCAGCACCAAACGCAAGACAAACCGAAACCAGAACCCATTCGGGAATGGAGCTCTGTCATATTTTCAATTCGCAAATAAATTTGGGTTTGCAGCGAATGATTTAAAACATGGAACCGGTTGTGCTTAAGAGTTTAAGGAAAGAAAAGCAGGAACAGCAACAGGCAGAGGGGGGAAATGCAAGCACCGCTCCATGAAATTTAATCAAGTGCTTGTAAGCGAAGCATCGTGGTCATCAATCTTTTCAAAATGGGGTAGGAGGAGTGGGTGGCGGAGCAGAATGCGACATCGGCAAAGAGGTCAAGGTCTACGGGAGGACGGGAGCACCAGTGGGAGAAAATGGACAGTGGATTAAAGGAAAGGTAGTGAATGGCTGAGATGCTTCAACAACCCCCGTCCTCATTTCCTGACTCTGTGGGATACGCCGCAGAGGAAAGAAGCTGCTGCGTAGGGACAGAATAAAGAAAATAGTGGAAAAGTGTAAATCTGAACTAGTTGTCATAGCTAAGCAGAGACAGGGATTAGATTTCCCCTGGTGTTATGAAGGGAAAAAATGACTTAACATATCAGATTCAATGAAGGCATACTTGGACACTAGAAATTGCCCGATCCAGTCATCGAGGATCCACATTTGTCAATGTGTGACATGCGATTGGCTTGCAACCAGTTCAGAGGTGTCCCAAGCCTTCTGTCCAAAGCCAGCCTGGATAGGCTCCAGCCCTTTTGAGCATAAGTGGATTAGAACATGGATGAATGATCAGACCGTTGTTTATCAGAAATCAGAAAACCTTTATTCGTCCCACAATGGGGAAATTTGCAAAAATTTATCCAGTTTATCCATTTGTATGGTTTTTATGTCACCATCAAAATTGCTGTTTGGTTTCACTTCATAGTCATTTTGACGGAAGCCTGGTTCCTGTTCGAGCCCACCTTCGGAACGCCTGCGGGCGGTTGTTTTAGACCTCAGTAAGAGTGGCCTGGAGGGACTTGTGCCACCGTAATTGGCACATGGTACGCTTGGATGCCCTCCGACATCTGAGAACAGACATACAGAGTAAGCAATGCCCCTTCCTGATAATGTAACATGTAGTTTTGGTCAATCGGCCTGTTATTCTTCTTGGTATCATGATTATGACAAATAGCATCAAGACTAATCAAGATTTCCTGCTCAGGGTGTCAGACTGGTCTCGAAGTTCAATTTTTGAGACTGATGTGCCAGTTTATGTTGTCATTGTTTTTGGATGCGTTTCTGATCACAATTCAGGTCAACCTTAGCTATGTGGAATATTGTCTCTTGAAAATAATTATGCATCACACCATATATCTTTTCATTCATAATATAAAAAAGACACATTTTAAGTAGTCTGTTGCATCAACATTAATCACATTGTCTACTCATCTCCTATTCCGCTGGGACCACCTCATCAACTTTGCGCCTCCAGTCAGGACGGCTGTCATTTCAATTGTGAATCCCAAAAGATTTATTTCGTGTCTTTTTGTCATGATGAAGTAGAAGATGAGAGAGACCGTTAATAAATTCATGAAACGTTGCAGAAATTAATCCAGCCCTTTCCAACGACCTGCATCAAAAACCGAAGTGTCTCCCTCCCACGGGACCATTTTCCTGTCTGCTGGTACATTTACTACATGTCTGTTGAAACTGGCAGGCCATTAAAGCTCATATGCTAGCGGTACAGAGCCTCCAAGATTCGCTCTTCCTTTGGAGATTTTAATGTGGACTGATTCTTCTCTCGAGAATACTTTGAAACCAGTTTGCTTGTTTGTTATTTATTTCATTTTTTCCCCGAAAAGCATGACCTCAGCTTTCCTTTTTAAGCATGAGCTTCACTGGCTATGATGCGTGGATGCTTGTGTATGAAACACCATGCATTTTTTGGGGGGCTGCAGATGCTGTACGAGATTGGACAAGCCCAGTCAAAGCCGCACGGGATAAAATTAGCCCCTGCTAACACCCTTGGAGGCCTCTTAATAATTGAGAAGGCATCTGCTCCAATTAATGGCCCTCTAAATGGAATCCCTATTTAAATTTTCCCAAACTGGGTCACTTTTTCTCTCTCCCTCTGTATCTCTCTCTCTCTCTCTCTCTCTCTCTCTCTCTCTCTCTCTCTCTCTCTCTCTCTCTCTCTCTCTCTCTCTCTCTCTCTCTCTGGTTCAGTAACAAAAGAAAAAAGAGCTGCCTTCCACTTTTTAAATATTTTTGAGCTTTCTGAAGTGTCATCTGGGATACTTTTTTTGCCAGAGGTTTTCACGAGTCCACAGGCACAGCCGAAGACGTTAGGCACACAATCTGATACAATCATTCTTTGACATTGCTTCGTTTCGGCTAGTAACAAGGCGAAGAACTGGAGCTTTTATGTACTTTTGTGTTTTTAACCTGTTAAATCAACATCTACGGGGGTGTTTACATTGTACTTGGCTTGTTTGTGTGAGGCTTAATATGTTTCAATAATTTTTATTCATTTTTATTTGATTTTTTTAATAAAAAAACTCATTTGATTGCTATGTGTGAGAGTGAGCGTGAATGATTGTTTGTTTCTGTGTGCCCCCCTGGCACCCACTTCATGGTTTAACAGGCCTGCCACCCGAAGACAGCTGGGTTTGCCTCTAGATTGTGTTTTCAGACGCCAAAAGGTCAAATTTGGTTTGCTGGCAGGTCCACAGTTGAACCTGGTTTGCATCTATAAACCGTCCCCATTCTCACATAATTCTTAAACCTCTGAACATTTTCCCAGTGAGTTCCCAATCTTGACAATATACTTTGTTTGAACATTGCCGTCTTCTCTCTGCAAGACACACTAATTGGAACTTTTATCTCAGCCTGTCGTGGAATGAGCTGCTCTTGCCCTCGCATTGACTCTTCTTTGCTTTCCAGCGCAGTTAAACACACTGACTAATTATTGCACCCGGTTTCACCTTGATCACTCGTTTATTTGGAACAGCCGCAGTTTTGAGAAGAAAAAAAAAAAGAAAGAAAGAAATAAGAAAGACGGTAAACAAAAATTGCAGCTGTCACAAAATCCCAAGAGAGTCTTGAGAATTTGGGCTATCCCGTTGTCTGAGTCACTGGCTGTGTTTGTCCTTCAGCCGCCATCATGTCTTTTTCTGTTTTGAATTGGCAATCTGGGAAGCCCATTTGCGAGTGTGTGTCGTCCTCTATGTGTGAAGATATTTTTTGAATGTGCGACGGTGTGCAAATGATGCTAAGAATAGCGCCGTAGGCCTTAGCAACATCCGCCATGCAACTAGAAGCTGACTCATACATTAAAGCTGGACACTTCCAAGGATACAACACATCAAGCTTATCCTTCTCCGGTTTATGGTCTAAAATCATGTTAACCATGCCCCCTTGGGTCAGTCAATCTGGACCAGAAATCAGAATAAAATTGTGCCATTTTATGCATACGATCAATGATGATGAACATTTAATAAAAATCAAGTCTTCCTCAAAATTCCTGTTTTGCGGTTGTGGTTTAGTCTCCTGAAAATTAACTACTTCATTCACTCCATTCTTCTCAAACTACACTCACCCTATGTTGTGGGGACAATGAAATATCCTTTTTTTGTGTTATCAAGCTGTGCTGAGCATTTGATCCCTGCACACTCACTGGATAACACTTCATACTGGATGTCCAGGGCAGCATAGTTCTCTGAGTCTCTGGCATTCCTATGTGAATTTAGGGGTTCTCCCTGTATTGTTTTCTCTAGATATTCCTTCAACAATCCCAAATGTTCATGTCAAATGTCCACTGTCTGCCCCAATATCAGCTGGGATGGGACTCAGCTCATCTGGATCATCAATGACTACAAGTAGAGAAGGGCTATCCTAATTAGTGTGCACATCTTCAAAAACAAACAAACGGTTCCCAGAAGCTAATGCTAAATTGTGCTAACATTGCCGCGCTGTTTACCTTATGGTAGCCAAACTATGGTCATCGCTTCAAAATATGTGCAGACACTAGGACAGTATGTAATGTGTTATATAAGTAATTACATTCAATTTCAACAGTTTTCATTATTTATTTAGAGAAGTTCACCCATGGATGCCAGCAATTAAAAAATCATTGATACACACTCCCTTAAACCTACTTCAGACTGTTGTTCTACAACATCCTTGCGTAGTGAGCAGGACTTGCTGAAAAGATGCAGCAAGGAGAGAGAGAAGAGAAACTGGCACAGAATCAGACTTTGACTCAGATGCAGCATTGGGGAGTTTACCGGGTAAAGTCAGGGCAGTGGAAGAGAGAAATTTAACTATTTAAATGGATGGAAAGAGTAGAATGTAAGGAGGAGCTAAGGGTTATGAGAAGTTCACACAATTGTGGTGCACATGATAGATGTGTATTTCCTCGCAGAATGAGTTCAACCATCCAACAAACCGCTGTGATCCCGAGTCATATCGGTTCATCAACAACATTGCACAGTGAATACAAGCAGCTGTTGTGATAAGTCACAATGCAAACCGAAAAAGAAGATTCTCCTTTTATGCTTTTCCAACTTTTATCACTGAAAGCACAGTTGATCCCGATGAAAGAATAGGGGCACAAGCCGACATATTTGGGCCATATTTCCTGTTCGGAATCAGTACTGTCAAGAATTCTGATTGTTGTATTCCAACCTGCATTTCAGCGGCGGACAATCCGACGCAGATGCGTAGAAATAATTTGAAGTAATATTGTAAAACCAACACCTTGTATCATCTGTTCTTAAAAGAATAGTTTCCAAGGAAACATGAGTGACAAATCCCGCAACTAACCTTCTCCAAGACCACCCGCTCTTCTTCTATGGGATAAAACCTTGCATTTGTGGGTACATTAGCCAGAATTGAAAACATCCTCTTTTCATGCATTTGGCCTCGCCGTTTTCCTGAGAAAGCGTTGTGTGTCAGAGGGTGAATCATGGCCCATTAACTTCAACGTATTACCTGGCCTGCCTTGTCATCTATCTTCTAAAATTCCACCTGATAGAAGCACGGCGACGTCCAAACAAAATCTCCTCAATCCATAATTGAAGACTGCAGCTGCTGTGCTGTGTATGAAGAATGTAACATCATTACTCAGGGAGAAAGTTAGAAACGACGGTGCTCAAATGCCTCTAGCCCGCATCGCCGGACACGGAACTTGCATACCAAAGTATTGTTGAGAGGAGTGATGTCGTTTGGTTGGTGACAATGATGCGGTAAAAGAAGACAGTAACGGGAGGAACAGGACAGGGTAGTTTATTAAATTTGGCATCCGAAAGCTAACATCCCACTTACCATCCACCATTCCAGTGGAGGCCAGTGATATGTGAATCTCGATACGAATATTACAGCACAAGCCTAAAGAGATAACTGGTGCAAAATATAGTTCCACCAGTCCTGTAACTCGCTTTATGGCACAAGTTCATGAGAGAACATTTGGACTAAATCTGTTGCTCCTTTTGAGGAATATGTCAAGGATTTAATCACAGCCCCCATGATATGAATACCGACTCACAATGCTGAAAACAGATTGTTGAAGCAGATTGGAATTACAAATGCAAGACCCTCTGTCGTCCTAATCCCCGAATGGCTAACACTTCCATTGAGATAAACATATTTTCAGAATAATTTGTTTCCAGAGACCTAACTCTCACCATAAAATCATTGATGGACATGTATAACGGCAATGTTTTTTTCAGATTATTCGTCATACAATGATGACACATTGGTTGACTGAATAGCACATCTACTTCAAAGTTCTAATAAATTGGTTCTGGAAGAAATTTCTTAACGAGAACATTTTTTAAGCAGAGACATGTTTTCCACATAAATGACCTAACCCAAGCCCACCCTGAAATTCAGACATGAATGTTTCCTAAAGCATAAAAATGCATCAAAATATGTAATAAGTACACATTACAATGACATCATTGCCCAATAAATGAGTTCTGCATAATGTAAAAATCTAAGAATAAAAAACACAAATAATGCTAATTTAACTGTTAACTTGAACCCAATTTTTGCCCTCTTTAGCTCAACTTCTCTCTCACAATTGGTTTTTGACCCCCCAAAAATATTTGAGGACATTTGCTTTTTTCGGCTTTCAACAATCCCTCAAAAATGTCCAAGGCAAACATCACCAAGGTGAGCGATCTCATGAATGACAAACACTTTTTCTGGGTGATTCACATTTACGTAAATCTATCAGAACACCTCATGGCCCGAGGAGCATATGACAAGGACGCTGCAGAGAAACACATTTGAGTATTTATGGATCTACACACACACAGGCATTATAACATAGAAGTCGCTCTTAGCTAATAGGCTGCTAGGAGGATGCTTGAGAATGGCCATTGGCAGAATAGCTACTGTATGACTATGTTGCAGTCAAGAAACTCAGCGTTACGGCTAGTGTGCTATTTGTATTTTGTTACTTGAAATGTATTTTGTAATGAGGCAATATTTTCCCATTGAAGTGTTTTGTAACTTGAAAATTTCATATGAAGAGACGTTCGCAAGTAGAGGTACCAGTTTTCGTTTCTGTGTGTGATTAGCTGGCGCTCAATTTTTGGTGTCCACTGCCTCTCCCGTAATCGGGTGGGAATATCATTAGCATATCTGTATGTCTGAGGATAGGTAGGGCTGAGAAAAGGTGGGTTATAATTAACTAATTCACTGCTATTTACAATTTTTTTTTTTCTTGATTTGAAAATATGACGTAGAGCGCCATTCCGGAATTTGTTAGGTTTTTGTTTTTTCTTGTTTGGGTGCCGATAAAGGGCAATCCATAGCCTATGTCAATATGTTTTCCCTTTCACAATGGGCAGCATTTCTCTTTTTTCCTTGTTAATGCTTAGTTCCAGCTTCAGCTGTCGTTAAAGCGCTACACAAACCAATATGTATGTTTTGCATTGTATTTTGGACAGCCGCCCTCATTTCAAGATCATATAACTCCAGACCCATATAATTTAGGAATTAACTCTTTTTTTGTCTGCAAGAAGTCTAAGGTTTCTTGCACTGCATTGAAAGTTTATGTAGTCCTAAAACTCAATATTCTGTGGATTCTGGAATTCGAATGACAATGCTAAAAACCCTGGCATTTGACACATTTTTGTACATCTCTGGCAGTGAATGAATTTTTAGTAAAATTGAAAATAAGGCCAAGATTATGACATGTTCAGGGAAGTTCACAGAAGACTGCAATATGTACTGTATATGATTAGTATATATTGGGTTAATATTTTGGACACTTTTTCAGGGGGGTACTCACACTTTTGCTGTGAATCAGTTTCCCCATACCAGCAATATCACAATCATGATCATCATGACATTCATGACCAACGTATGACAGCTAACCCAGTCTGAGAAGCTAATTTGACAGTCCATCAGCCTTCACTATCATATGTCGCACAAAGCCACTTTAATACAATCCACTTTGAATTCCTCTGTTAATTTATAGTGATTAATTCGCTAACATACTGTAAATGCAATACATTTTGTGCTAAGGTTATTTATTCAATTGTAGATACATACACACACACACACATCGTTGGCTTGCATCTTTTGACACAGAATGGGATACGTTCCATGAAGTGACTCAGTCTTCCATGCCTCATACGGAGAGCCAGTGGAGAGGTGTGCCTGCACATAAAGACAAGAAACCCTCCACCTACAGCTCTGGAATGCTCCTCTGTGGGTGTTGAATTCGGAGGGGCAAACCACCTCGCTGCAGGGATGAATAAAACAAGAGCCACTTGGATTGTGCTAGTGTGTTTGCACATGTGTGTATGTCTGTGCTTGTGCGATGTGGATTATTTTCGTGGAAGTTCTACCGGCGCGCACTGCTTGGTGATGGTTACACATAGCAGATACAAGTCACACTTCTTGGAATTGCATTCACCTTTATCTTACGCCGTGAAACAAAAAAAAATGCTCAGGAAAATAAATTACACTCACAGAGGTGATAATCCCTCTCAACAGGCAGCAACAGGACACGCAGAGAGGTTGATAAATAGCACTGCTACCCAACCCATGAATGCATGCTTCTTACAAAAATGCCACCTAGTTTCACATCCCGCTTCTTTGAGTCTTCAGAATTAGCTCTACGTAAAGAAAAGGCGTCTTCTTTTCCTTTCTGCTTTTCCATTCAAGGGGTCGCCACAGCGAATCAGTGTCCTCCATCTTCAGAGGTTTGATTCACATGTTTGTTTTGGCCAAGCTTTTACGTCCAATGCCCTTCCTGACACAACCCTCTGTATTTATCCAGGCTTGGGACCAGCACAAGAAGACATTCACTTACTCTCCTACCATCACACCTTTTCAGTTGAAAACATGACTCCACATACTGTTGGAAACACAAGCAGCTAGCAAAATCAGATTTTTTGTCCCTCGTGTGAATATCATTTTGCTGTTTTTAATTTCCCCGCTGCTTTAAAGCAACGGGCCCAAAGCCCGAAACAACTCCCAGAGAAGACTGGCGATAGTCGTGTATTCCCTAGTAAAGCTGTGCAATCAGAATATTACTGGCATACATTTTCTCGGCCACCAAAAATATGACAAATTGTGTTTGTCTAAGATAGTGTGACACAGTAGGCTACGAAAATGTCGCATCCAAAATCGGTTGTCGCCACAACCTGTCCCGATCTGAGGAACCCCCAAATTCACATGTGGCGGCGATGAAGATTTTTACCAAAAACGGGAGCGATATTTAGTATGGAAATGGTGAGTCCAGAAACATTTGTGCCATGAAGCCTGAGGGGCAGACTGTGGAAATTGGTGCAAATCGAATAGATCCTTCTGATTTGAAATAATGTTGCATTCATCATATGCATGTTGTTGTGTCGGAGGAACGACAGGAGATGACTTGTCTGTGTAAGGTATTTATTTCAACCAACATCATCTTAACTTGTTGCCGTCAACAACCCTATTTTACGACACTGCCGCGACGTCATGTGACAGTGTGGCATATACTACACATGTATCACTGTGTCCGTTCTTCCCACTTGCAATGCATTTTTTGTTGGCTATGTGTGGATTTTGTATGTAGTCCACATGTGTTTTATGGTACCAAAGAGATACTAAAGATAAACGACAAGCAGATAGGCAATAGACAGATACAATAGATACAATAAACGGATAGGCACATGTATATACAATATATTAAATAGATAAATAGATGCATAGATTAAATCAATAAATAAATACATAGATTAAATCAATAAATATATTCATAGATTAAATAAATAAATAGAAACATAGATTAAATAAATAAATATATACATATACTAAATAAATACATAGATAAAATAAATAAATACATAAATAAATACATGAATAAATAAACAAATAAATACATAAATAGGTAAATAAATAAATAATGTTGCGCAAGCAAAATTATAAAAAAGCATACTTGCAGTCTGTTCAATTCACACTTCTGAGACTTCAGGTTTCAATGTTGGCAACAGTCAGCTTTTGTGGTATTTGTTCTTTTATGGGTTTTTGGAAGGTTACTGTGACTTTCTCCCACATTCCAAAAACATCAACATTACGTTTACTGAAGACTTGGTATTGAACTGTGCCCTGTTATGGCTGCCCACTTGGAGTAAGCGGCAAATCACCTGCCATAAGAATTTCGAAACTGGATGGATGGATATCCCTTTTACCCCTTTTTTTTCCCTTTTTTCCCATGATTGTTATATTGCCGCTTCCGAAGGAGGAGTCGCTGCAATCATTTTTTTTTCTTCTGGATATAAGCAGCAGAATTATATCATCATCATTATCATCATCATCATTATCATCATGTGCTCACAGAGGATCCTGTCATGCCCTTGTCATGTCCAGCGAACAATTAATAACATGTCACTATTCATTACCAGCCCGTCAGGACTGCTTGGCCCACGAGAGAGAGAGAGAGAGCGTGAGAGAAAGCGAGAGAGAAAGCAAGAGAGAGAGAGAGCGAGAGCACGTCCTTGGGAGTTTCCAACAGAGCGTGTGGGACCCCCTAAGGATTTCCCGCTGCTAATCGGTTTGCAGATGGAGGAGTTTTATTATGCTCTTTATGACTTTTTAACGGACTCACTTTTCGTGGGGAAGGTGGCTTGTCAGCGCACATTAATATTCAGTAGAACGCGTTGTCTATGGTGGTCTGATGTAGTTGAAAAGAGAAGACAAGGGAGGCGAAAATAGATTCATGTTGGTAGGTGGTGGCGGTGAGTGGTGTCCTCCAAAATGGAACGCCATCTGGTTGACTGCAGAGTTTAAGACATGTTGACATAGTCAATAAAGTAGTTGCATGATTTATTTGATAAGATGTAATGCTTGATGCAGATTTTTTTTTTTTAATCAAATTTTGAATGGTGGTCAACAAACGTCTGTGTAGGCTCTCAGTCGTATAGGAGTGGTCAATTGAGGGAATTATTTCTGCAGCCATCATCTGTACTTCTTTGAAGGCGTTGGATGTTTCACTCCTTGTCCGAAGAGCTTCGTCAGCGAACTAAAGTTGTGCTTGTGACCCTCGCCCTATATCCCTAATGGACAGGGACCTATCAGATTAGGAGTCTGGCACATGGACATATCAGAGCAGAGGTCTGGCACTGCCACCTCTGTCCATTAAGGATATAGGGCCAGTGTTACCAGCACAATTTTAGTTCTCTGACGAAGCTCTTCAGATGAGGAGCAAAACGTCTGACATCTTCAAAGTACTGATGACGGCTTAAGAAACCTTTTCCTGAGTGGTCACCAGCGTAAAAAAAAGTGACATAGAGTAAAACTTCTGACCGTTAGAAAAATGAAAAATACATCATGTTGTGTTTAATAAACACTTTACCCTTCCTTGGCAGAATGAAATTGTTCTTTGATGGGTAATACATTCTGAGATTTAAGGTTCTAATTTCAATTCTGATTTTCCATGACATCTGCAAATTCTGTCTGTTCTTACGTGGGTTTTGCTGTGTACCCTGACTTCCTCCAAAATTTCCCCAAACATGCTGCAGATTAATGAGATGTGTGTGTCAAATTTGCACAGATGCAAATATATTTGCATCTGTGTGCAGTCTTTGTCAATGACTTTTTTATTTATTTATTTGCTATGCCAGAACATTGAGTGAATTCCTCTTACGTCTCAGCTTCACCTGCCTGCATCAAGGTCATGGAGGATGTCTATTTAGAGGCTGATCTGCTTCTGTCGGGAAGCCTCCCGAGTCTATAATGATTGTAACGCGGCGTAAAGGACATGGGCACGGTGGCGATAGAGGCTGAGGGAACAGCGAGGTCAGTTGGGAGGAAGAGAAGAGGGTCATTGATGAAAGGGGTAAAGGCAGACTGCAATAATGTGGGTTGAAAGGAGAAGTGAGAAGTTTATTGATGGATTGATATTTTTTCTTTTTGTTTTTTCTTATGTTACTTGCTCATAACAATTTGAATCTTGAATCTCAGTGCCGGTCTTCCACTGTGGAATTTTCCTGTCTGTTCATGTCTCACTTCAATCAAAGCCTTTTGTTCGGAGCTGTCTCGTCTTGTGCAAACGAATCATTGCACACCCAGTGACCTTTAGTGTGAGGCCAATGACATTTTGTACGATGATGACTGCAATGGGACATCCAAAAAGACATGTATGTCTATTGTTTTGAAGGGTTGTTTGTGTTTCCTGTAATTAACTGATGACCAATCTAAGGTGTACATCCCCTTGTATATGACAAAGAAAAAAGTTTAGAACGGGTTGGGAGATGGAAAACCATGGAGACTAAACCCATCATCTCATATTCAATTTCAAAGATGAAATGCAATGTGACGTTTGTGTATCTGTGCACATCTGCGGGCCTATTACCAGTACTTTAGGGCAAATCCTCCTAAATTTTCAAAATTAATCGGGAGAATGAACTTAACTCGTTTGCTCCAATTCCTGAATTTATCCAGGAATAAAAACTATGACGTGGAGCGCCATTCCTGAATTCCCTAAGGTTTTGGTTATTCTTGCGTGGGTGCCAATAAAGCGCTAGTCAGACCTCTGGTAATATTTATGTCAACCACGAGGGGGCAGCATTTGCCTTTTGTCCATGTTAGCGCTTTTTTACACCTTCAGCTGTTCTTAAAGCGCTGTATAAATCAATATGTACGTACTGTATTGTATTTTGGACAGCTGTCCCCATTTCAAGCTCAATAACGCCAGACCCATATAACTTAGGAATTAACTCTTTTCTAATGGAAAAATAGAGTCTAAGGTTTCTAACCCTGTATTGAATGTTTATGTAGTCCTGAAACTCAATATTCTGTGGGTCATGCAATTTGAGTGAAAATGACAAAAACCCTGGCACTGGAGTGGACACATTTTTTCACAACGTCTCGCAGTGAATGAGTTAAAGGCACACAATGAACTTCAACCGTCTGCCGTCGATACACAGCAGCTGGATTTCAAAGTTTGACTCAAACGCGGTATTCTCTGTTCCATATTTTTTTCCATAATTTCCTATCATTTGCCCAATTCATCCATCCATCCATCCATCCATCCATCCATCCATCTTCTGCCGCTTATCCGGGGTCGGGTCGCGGGGGCAGCAGCTTCAGTAGGGAAGCCCAGACTTCCCTCTCCCCAGCCACTTCTTCTAGCTCGTCCTGGCGGATCCCGAGGCGTTCCCATGCCAGCTGGGAGACATAGTCTCTCCAGCGTGTTCTGGGTCGTCCCCGGGGTCTCCTGCCAGTGGGGCATGCCCGGAACACCTCACGAGGGAGGCGTCCCGGGGCATCCTAATCAGATTCCCGAGCCACCTCAACTTTGAGCCCCTCCCGGATGACTGAGCTTCTCACCTTATCTCTAAGGGAGAGCCCGGACACCCGACGGAGAAAGCTCATTTCGGCCGCTTGCATCCGGGATCTCGTTCTTTCGGACACAACCCATAGCTCGTGACCATAGATGAGGGTTGGGACGTAGATCGTCCTGTAGATTGAGAGCTTTGCTTTTTGGCTCAGCTCCTTCTTCACCACGACAGATCACTACAAAGTCCGCATCACGGCAGACGCCGCACCGATCCGCCTGTCGACCTCTCGCTCCCTTACACCCTCATTCGTGAACAAGACACCCAGATACTTAAACTCCTCCACTTGAGGCAAAATCTCCTCCCCGACCCGGAGAGGGCACTCCACCCTTTTCCGACTGTGAACCATTGTCTCATATTTGGAGGTGCTGATTCTCATCCCAGCCGCTTCACATTTCCGCCCAATTCCGTTGTATTAAAAAGTATTTCTTATCTGAGTCTTATTTTTATTTTTTTAAACAATTGTCATACAATCAAATTATCCATAGATAATATAAAATATTACACATGTAAAACACACAGAATAATGGACAGGAATAAGGAAATTGATTACATCCCTATGTGACTTCCCCTCAGCAGTTTTATTTGAGTACAATGTCCACTGAAGTCACTTAGGTGAAAAATGACCATGAAAGCTTTTTTTTTTTAAGTCGTGGTGTGGAAAAGGAAAAAGAACAATGTTCTAGAGTGCAGTGGAAAAAAGAAAAAATAGAAAGCGAGAAGAATGAGGGAGGAGATGTCGCAGAAGGACGGGAACAAAACCTGTTGAAGAAAATTGAGGGCCCGGTGGAAGATTGCTTGAGAAAAATGAATAAATGTAAGAAAACACTATGAAGCAGAAAAGTACAATAAATAGAAGGAGGTGGCCTACATTAATGGTGAGGAGGAACAAATCTTAGAAAAGGTTAACTTGTGGAGGCAATGTGACACACTGAAGGAATGAAAATGAGGGATGAAGCGGACATTCCAAGTTTAACGAAACAAGATAATGAGTCACACTCCTGCCAAGGATATCGAATATATGCAGTAGCTAAACACTATTCATTAAATGCCCTTAAAACATTGTTTTTTTTTTGGCCGGCAAGCAAAAGCTTGTAATATGTTATCTGCCCTTAAGAAGGCGGCGATTAGCCACAGTCCACCCTAACAGCTGGAAAAATTAAATGCAGAAGGAACACATGCTAGCGGTTAGCATCGATGAAATCGATAGCAACTAGTGTCCTTGTCTTTTCTTCTGTTGGAAGAAACATAACAAACAAACAAATCGGTTGGAACTCAAGCTGCCTGTTTCAATAATCATTGGTCAAACATTTATGTCTTTGTTAGCCCGATAGCTGATTTGCTATTATTCTCTGTAACAATGACATCATCATGGTTTGGATGTTTTCACTGATGATTCCGGACAATAACAATTTTTCCTCGGAACTCTTGGAGCAGCGACTGTGAATCCCCATCGATCCCCTCCCCTACCCTAGAGAAAATGAATGAGCTGTGTGGGCTTAATCCAAGTTACAGAATAAATGTGCCTTATCCCTCACACACCATCGGAAAATCTGTCAGGATCATTTTTGGAGCCTTCAGATTATTGGTCTTTTGCTGGCTTTGGTCAGAAGGGTGCTCAAAATCGGATTATTTTCCAGTGTCGCTTGCTTTCCTAACAACCAGGAATCCTCTGGCTTGCTGGTTTAACTCGACCACCCCCCACGCACCACCCGCCACATTGGACCACTAGCCTACGAGACTGAAGATTCTGACCCAAAGCCATCCACTTTAAGTGCATCTGTCACTTGTTTATTGAATGGCGACTGGTCTTGTGTTGAATCAGTTCCTTTGAGATTGTGCTCTAACTGTTGGCTAAATATTGTAAATGGTGGGGAGGGAGTAGTGCAGACTGCAGACCCTCCATCCACTTCATCTTCATTTTTTTTCCATTGAATTCCATCACCATTAGTGCTTTCGGAAGTCTATATGGTGACAAATGTGACAAAGAACATAGGAGACAAAGTGAACCACGACTGGAATTTCCTCCCCGTCGCTCGCTTCCTTAACGATGGGCCGAATTAGTGTAGGAAAAAGCGATGGAAGGTGGCGAAAGGAGAAATGTCTCAATTGCACAAGTCAGGTTACCTTGGGGATTTCTTTGTTGGATATATTGGCCTTTTCATTGTCATTTGGCCTACATGCTGATTATATAGATGGTAAATTTCATATGGCCCAATTTTAACAAGGAGTGGACTCTTCGTTAAGCAGGACTATATAATTAAACACCATCCAGACATTATTAGATGTTCCAAATGCTAAAACAAGGCTCATAGGGCATCGAGCCTGTTCCGTTGCTGGTCTCACTCTCTGGAATGACCTGCCACTGAACATTCGACAAATCCCCTTGCTGCCTATATTTAAAACCTGTCTCAAAACTCATACTCTTTGGCATTTGACCTAACATGATTCCGACTTAATCTTGATTTCACTCCCCGGTGCTTTCTACCATCTTTATCACTGCTTTATTTCCTGCATATGACAGCTGTCCATGTTGAGCACTTTGTTGCAACTTCAGCGGTTGTTAATGCGTTATATAAATCAACATGCATTGTATTGTAACTTTGGTTTGGCGTAATGGACCCCCAAAAATTCCAATTTATAAATTAAAGGGCATTGAAAAAGCTGGAGTAATTTTCCCATGTTATGTCAGACCATAGCAATGTTTTTTTATTAACTTACATCATCGCCATATTTTTTTTTCAATTTGGCATCACATTTTGATGAGCCTTCTCCAAATTGCCCCATGAGTTTTGACACTATTTTCACAGATGAATGCCCTTACTGTTTCTAACTTTTGTCTGGGTTTCGTATGACACGCACTGAGGTCGACTTGACTTTTAAGCACATTGTAACAATTCACCGCCATGTTTTGAAAAGACAGCAACCTCTTTGGTTTGCAGCTCAAACATCATGTCTGTCATCATTTGTGCCTTGTCTGTCGGCATTCTTGACATATGACCATCCCGAGTGGTGTGCCTCATTGGCATATCGGACGGACCTCTGATCTATATCTTCACATCCATGTCATCTAAGTGGATTTTGGTGGAGACGGAGAAAGCTTGAATGGCTCCTGCTGGACTGATATGATGCCTCAATTTGTAAACATACCGCCGCAACCACTATGGATGATTGCATATGACTTAAATGGAAGCAATAATATGAAGCACTTTGGAGGTTGGTGGGGGTATAAGATCTTTTCAAGGGGTCCATTTTTTTCAGTGCCCTTGACTGTATTTTGCTTCCTCTTGGCCAAGACATTCTTGAAAAAGAGGTTTTTAACCTCATTGGGACATACCTGGTTAAGTAAAGGTTAAATGAAAGAAAACCTTTTTTAATGTTGATGGAGAATCAACTACAGTAGTACCTTGGCTTACAAACTTAATTGCTTCCCAGAAAGTGTGTGTAAGGTGAAAAGTGTGTATTCCAAACATTAACTTCCCATAGGAAACCATTAAAATGAGAATAATCCGTTCCCAGACCCCCATAAAACATATTTTTCAACTAAATAAGCCTTGGAACTACACACAATATACCTTATTTCATGTATAATGTATAATGCATGTATAATAAATGTGCTATGATATTGTACTTAAAAAATAAACTGTACTGTATAATAGTCGTTTTATTTACCTTTGCGATGGTCGTTGGTGGCTTGATGGAATGGATAGCTTTTTGTATAAAGTGTCTCAAGGAGCTCTGGGTTGTACGTTTCAGAAGTTGTGATATTGCAACGGCAACAGATGCAGGCAGACACACTAGAAACTTCATTGATAGGTGGTTCCCTTGCTTGTATGTTCTCTTCAAATTGTACAGATGGCTTGTGCAGGTTATTTGTGGAGCCTGATTGATGGGATATTTTACCCTTTCAGTCTACACTCTGCCTTTAAACTATCAATAAAGTTGAAACGAGTCCAAATGTCACTGTTTTCTATCCATTTTTTTCACCATTTCACTTTTGTTTCAAGCTCTGTCGTCTCCCTTTCGTGTGTGTGTGGGTTTCTGTTTCTGTAACCCTCCCCTCCGCTCACTTCTGCGTGTGTCCCCTCCCTCCTCTGCCACAGATCTTGACCAATCACGTGCGGCTTTAACCGAAGACTGGGGGCGGGGAATAGAGGAAAAAAAGCAGGCTGCCTTTTCAGGAGCTCCAAGCACCGGCTCGTTCGCGAACGACACATCACTCATTGTGGCGCTCCGTGTGTTTCCCGAAAAATAGTTTGTATGCCAAGGATGAGAAGGTTTCTTCAGCCGTCATCTGTACAAAAGTGAAGGTTTCGGACGTTTCGCCTCCTATCCAAGAGGCTTCGTCAGCGAACTAAAGTCTGACTGGTCGTATCGGCCCCATCAATAAAGTTGAAACGAGTCCAAATGTCACTGTTTTCTATCCATTTTTTTCACCATTTCACTTTTGTTTCAAGCTCTGTCGTCTCCCTTTCGTGTGTGTGTGGGTTTCTGTTTCTGTAACCCTCCCCTCCGCTCACTTCTGCGTGTGTCCCCTCCCTCCTCTGCCACAGATCTTGACCAATCACGTGCGGCTTTAACCGAAGACTGGGGGCGGGGAATAGAGGAAAAAAAGCAGGCTGCCTTTTCAGGAGCTCCAAGCACCGGCTCGTTCGCGAACGACACATCACTCATTGTGGCGCTCCGTGTGTTTCCCGAAAAATAGTTTGTATGCCAAGGATGAGAAGGTTTCTTCAGCCGTCATCTGTACAAAAGTGAAGGTTTCGGACGTTTCGCCTCCTATCCAAGAGGCTTCGTCAGCGAACTAAAGTCTGACTGGTCGTATCGGCCCCATTTATATATCCCTAATGTCCAGACATGGTGGCGCCGGACACAGCTATGATAGGTCCCTACTCTCAGGTTGGGGGGGGGGCAGGGGAACCCTCCCTGTGGCCCCACTGATTGTTCCTACATTCCTGACTAACTTTAGTCCAGTCAGACTTTAGTTCGCTGACGAAGCCTCTTGGATAGGAGGCAAAACGTCCGAAACCTTCACTTTTGTACAGATGACGGCTGAAGAAACCTTCTCATCGATGGACCACTCCTGTACGACTGAGAGCTTACACAGACGTTTTGTATGCCAAGATTATGTTCTCGCAAATTTAACGTTCGTAAGGCAAAAAGTTTGTGAGCAAAAGCGCTCCTAAGCCGAGGTATCACTGTATTTAATTTGATCAATATTGTTAGTTTGATGTGCTCCAGATGGAGTTTTCCTTTAAGCTCTTGGAACACAAACTATCCCAAAATGATGTTTGCTAACTGGTTTTAACACAGACATGTAAGTGAGATTTTTTGCCATGAATTATTTTGTGCTGATTCTAAATCTGCACTCATATTTTTTTTTTCTTGACGACACCGGGCTTTAAGAAATGAAATATTAATATATTATTATACATTATATTTTTTTTTCTTGCACATAGTACCAATGAATTAAAATGCCTGGTCATTTTCAGATTTTGTAAGCTTTTACAGTGTGGTAACATCTCAAAGCCCCGCTGTGCAAGACTTGAAGCAGTCATTAAAAAAAAAACATTTCGGGACGTGGTTGGTCAAATGTACTCAAGATGGAAGGGACATTTGGTTAATATTGCTTCAATGGATAGCGTGTCCGACTCACAATTCCGACATTCTTCTTTAGACATTTTCAGTGAAACCTCTGAACATTAATCCCAGGTCTGCCCTCGACTCCGCCTCTTGTTCAGTTACATGTTGCCCGCACTCAAGAAAGTAGATTTATAAAATTTAGAACATTTCTGTCTCTACAATGAAATCCAACCATGCCGTCACTGCTACGGCACAATCTAACATCACATGTTCTGCATGCACCGACATCAAATCTATTCTTGATGCCATTCCAAGGTTTAGAAGTGTGTCTTAAGTGCAGATTAACGAGGAAGATACATTAAAGTTCTACTTATGATCGTTCCATCATTTGCCAAAGGGTTGTCATCTATAAAAATTACATTAGGAGTGTTGTGGTGATTGCACTGACATGCACACAAATGTTTCAAGTAGGCTGTAAATTAATACAGAAAAAAAACCCCAACAACAACCCACAGTCCTCCTGTCAACGCCGGATCCTCTCCTCCCACTCCTCGCGGCTTTTAATTTCACTTCTGGCATCCCGAGTGCTTTTGAAGCCCAAGGACAAACAAGTTTACTTCTCGGCACCTTATCAAAGAACAAACAAGGAAATGGAATACCGAAACACTTGAACACGGGCGGACGTTTGATCAATACTTCCTAGCTAAAACAACTTTGGCACTGTTTTTGTTGATGTTGTGTTTTTTTTCATGCATAGGCTAAGTGATGTATATGAGAGGTTGGCCAATTCATCTATTCTCTCGGCAGTCGTTATCACTTGATGCAACAGCGTCGTATGTATGTTACAAACATGCACAATTTGCATGCTTGATGTTTTGTTTCATGTCGAGCAGTCAAACAACAAAGAATCATTGTGCACATACAGTGACATGCATCTCAACTATGGATTTGACTGATCAGTCAATGAACTTTGAAGTTGCCGACATGAAAGCTTTTGTTTCTTCACCTCAAATAATGTAAGCAACCTGATGCGCTCATACTTTTTCCCTGTGGAGGATTTTTGATTGTTTCTCCTGCAAAATTCACAATTTCTTGCAGCAGAGACGATGACTGTAGTTGCCTCCTTATTAATATTCAATTGGAAGCTATGTAATTTTTATGTTAGTCCTTGAGGTGAAATATATTGTTCTCTAAATTATGCAAACCATTACTTAGATCTCAACTATATGTGACATACAGTTCATCTGTTTTCTCAATCTGTTATTTGTACTCACATGGCATTTTCTTTTTTTTCTATTTTTGCACTAGTGTTTGTTTGTTTGTTTTTTGTGATAACTAGATTTTTGTGCTGGCTTGCTCAAATATAATTTTCATCTAATTCAAGTCTGAGTAATGAGCAATCAATGTATCAAAAAATGAACAAATACAGATAAAGATCACCCTGCGCCTTGTATGCAGGTGCACATTACATGTTCTTCTTTTCCTTTCGGCTTTTCCCTTCAGGGGACGCCACAGCGAATCAATGTAAAAAAAGCTTCTAATATAACATTCGTTATACAGGAGAATTTAAATTTAGTGGTAATTTTCTAGTAAACATCATGGAAGTTGATTAGCTTTCGCGGTCCACATAAAATGATGTGGCGGGCCAGATCTGGCCTCCGGCCTTGAGTTTGACTCTTGTAGGTTAAAGGTTAGCTTTTGGTTGAGCGTTAAAGGAAACCGACGCCTCCGGACAAGTGTTCATAATTTGTAAAATTGCTTCAAATGACTTCTACTGAGCGTATTTTGCTAAGATTCCACCACATATTGCTATATATTACGTTTCAAGTCTTGTTTTTGAGTTGGTGACGCGTCCTAATGGCACGTCGCGGAAGGAACACCCCTGACAGAGAAATGACACACTGTTGCAGTCCTTTCATCACCTCAATGCATTTTGCGGTACTTTGTTTCGTCTGAAAACTTCGTGTTGATGGCGAAATTAGAAAGAAAACATAAATAACGCGATGGTGAATCGTTGTGTGGTACACCGAACAACTATTTGATATTCGCTGACAAAAATGCCAAAGAGAAAAATCTGCCACTTTCCATGGAGCTTTGTCGCCATCTTGTGGGTGCCACATTTCTCTCCAGATGCCTCAAAATGACACAAAATAAATCATTTAATCGATTGCAAACATGTATGTTTTCCTCTTCAGAACTATTTGAATCATATTCATAACTGGATGAGTACAAGAAAGCATTTTCTCTGAAGCTGTAGCCATTGTTTTGATTCTCGAGCAAGGCAAGACATCTTGGCGTGACACCACGAACAAGGGGGTGGGACCTTCTGAAACTGGCCACTTCCAGTTTCAAATTGAAGTACTTTTTAGACCAGGGGTGTCCAAAGTCGGTCCTCGAGGGCCGCTGTCCTGCCTGTTTTCCAGCTCTCCCAGGAGCAACACACTTGATTCAAATGATCAGCTCATCAGCCAGCTTTGAAGCAGCATCAAAATAGTCCTGATGATTTGAATCACTACGGTTTGAGTAATGTCACCTCAAGTGTGTCACCACTCATCTATATTGCATTGCTATTATTGAAAGAACAAAAACTCAATCAGAGCGAAGGTGTTTACTGTTGCCAAACGCTGATGGTTCCCATTATTGAAGGATACATATTTCATGAGGATTCTGATGAAGCAGCAGTTTACGACTGCCTTCAAGCCGAAGTCGCATTTCAAATTTAAGGTGTTCTTGCTGAAGGTTAATTAAAACTAAGGGAATGAGGACGCTGCATCAGGTAGTGGTTATGTTGTGGGAACTCTCGGGTTGAACATGTATCTGTCTAGCTAGCTAGATAGCTCGCGAGATAGACAGATAGCTAAATAGTTCAATGGCTAGCTAGATGGCAGGACACCCTGTAATGGTCGCCGACCAAACCCAGCGCACGTATTGACGTTTCACACCCACATTCACACAATAAGATTTAATTTAACACAACATAAAATGTACTGTACCATTTGTTTTATTGAATCACAAAAACACTGCACGATCATCAGGGAAGAAACAGATTGCCACAAAGACATGAAACTAACGACGATAAAATATAGTGCTGACATTTTGAGATGCACCTAGCAATCATCTCTCTGCCTATTCACTGACTAACCATGCATTTCAATGACAGGCTCCTCGTGATTTGTCCTCTAGCCACAGGTAATTCCTTTTTAGTTAGGCACAAAAGCTCCTGTCTCAGTTCGGTTCGTTATTTAAACTTGCACATTTCCTCAAATTTTTATTTGGGTGACCACATTCCGCAGTCTTTTGCTGAGTCATGTTTTCAACACACATAGATCAGCTACTAGCGAAACTTGATCACAGATTAGCTTGAAGACTTCATCATATTCAAGTGATCTAATGATGGTTTTAATGTTTCCTACAGTTTTCATTTATCATATCCAAAAATCATTATCTTCCTGTCCCCCGGGGGTTTTCGGCACAATTTGCTCTGCTGGGCAAGCGTAAGACTCTTCTCATTGAGCAATACAACACCAATTACAGGCACGGCTTTGCCAACTTAATCAGTGAGTGTAACCTTTCTGGTTATTAATATAACCCACAGTCAATTGCACTCTCAGTCCACTACACGGACACACACATGCACAGGCACGCACACAAATACACACACATTTTACAGTCATTGCCCTTTACTGTTTCATCTTACACAATTACTGGTTCTCTGTTTTTTCATGGGATGAAAGTAATCGAAAGCTATGAGGAAAACTCCATTTTTTACATTCTATATTTTTGTGGTTCTACTACAGAAGTCTCAAACTCATTTTTTTTGTCACAGGCTACTTTGGAGTTACACCTTCTCTCGGAGGGCCGATGCAAAATTTTATAATTGTTTATTAGTTGCGAAGATTTGACATTTTGGTCCAGATTTCTGCTAAAATCAGCATAGTTGACACTGATTTGAATAAAATAAAATGACACGGTGGGCCGGATCTGGGCCCTGCGCCTTGATTTTGGCACTTGTGATCTACTATATGCAACTCATCAACCCCTCTCCCAAAAAAAAGGAAAAAAAAACAGACCTGTTTGCCCGGTAGGCAAACTGAAGAGGATCTAGCAGAGGTCCGGTGATGTTCTTTAGGTGGTTCAGCACGAGGCGTTCAAAGACTTCATGACCACAGACGTCAGAGCGAACATCTCTTTCCTAAGCTGCCTGAGTTTGGGAGTGAACCATGGCTTGTTGTTGTTGAATGAGCGGAAGGACTTTGTTGGTACACACATGTCCTCACAGAAACTGATGTATGATGTTACAGTGTCTGTGTATTCATCCAATGTGCCCGTTGAAGTTTCAAAGACGCTCCAATCAGTGCAGTCTAAGCATTCTTGTAGCGATAACTTTGCTTCATCTGTCCATGTTTTAACTGTCTTGACTACCGGTTTTACACATTTGAGTTTCTGTTTGTATGTGGGAATTAAGTGGATTAAATAGTGGTCAGAAGGACCCAATGCTGCATGCGCAACAGACCGGTATGCGCCTTTGAGTGCTGTGTAACAATGATCTAGAATGTTTTCTCCTTTGGTGAAACAGTCAATATGCTGCTTATATTTGGGAAGTTCACGGTTTAAACGTGTTTGATTAAAATCACCCAAAATGATCAGGGGTGATTCTGGATATTTTATTTCGAGATGGTTTACATGGTCCGCTAGCGTTTGTATACACGCGTTAGCATTAGCTTGTGGCGCGATGTACACGGCAACGAGAATAAAGGAAGCGAACTCACGTGGCGAGTAGAATGGCTTGCAGTTGAGAGACAGCGATTCCAAACCAGGGCTGCAGTGCGCGTCGAGCATCGTGACATCGGTGCACCATTCTTCGTTGATGTAGAAGCATAGTCCACCGCCTTTGGATTTCCCCGATTGCTCCGTATCACGGTCGGCCCGAAGGAGACGGAATCCGGGTAGGTGTAGTGCGGAATCCGGGTGGCGGTCACTGAGCCAAGTCTCAGTGAAGCACAGCGCAGCAGAGCGGGCGAACGTTTTATTGGTCTTTGTGAGAAGCAGAAGTTCGTCCATCTTGTTTGGTAGTGAGCGTAGATTAGCGAGGTGGATCGATGGGAGCGGCGTTCGAAATCCACGCTGCCGAAGCTTGACGAGAACGCCGGCTCGCTTCCCCCTCCTACGTCGGCGTCTCAAAGCGTATTTTAATAACAGATTCCTTTTTCCATAGGCGCCATCTTTGACGAATCGGCGCGGAAGGACGATGAAGTGTTTCGCCTTGCTGTGGCTGACCTCAATCTGAACAACGAGATCTTGGAAACAGAGAAGATCACCATCTCAGTGGAATTCGTGGACGGGAACAATCCATTCCAGGCTGTGCAAGAAGGTAGGTGATTTTGTCAATTTAGAAAGACAAATTCTTCTTAACTTTTATTTTGGACCTTTATGATGCTCCCTACAACTAGCCACTTAGTAAGTCACGTTTATGGGTTGCACATTGAATGCAGTTTATTTCCTGTTGCCTGGTGTTGAACGCCCCCTTAGTGTGTTTGTCAGTCTGATTGACTGTCTATTCCTCTATGTGTTATTCACTGGTAAACACTCGCTAATGTTGGTCAATAGAGGATGGAACCATAATGGAGCATATTCAAATGACAAACATGTCCTTTATGACTTCCTTGTTGTCCATGATTTATGTCAGGTCTTGAGAGTGTGTATATTCAGCTTATTGTAAAATTAGTTTATTCGGAGGGAATAAATAAATGTTGATTCAGATTTCGATGACACTGCAGAACATCCAAAGTCAATCTGGACTAAAATAGGGAAATAAATATTTTTGCGTTACGTAAAATACCAACCCCCAAGAGTGTTTCCATTTCATGTCGCTCCATAAAAACCTGACAACAATACATAAACCTTTAATAGAGCCACCCAACGAGCTTTTAATTCCCATCAAATCATCTGTTTAAAAGGTGTATCCAAATGACTCGACTCACAACATCTAGGGTTTTTTGTTGGGGGGGGGTGTTGTTACACAGGATCTTCTTATTAATATTGATATACGTGGTTATTCCCATCTTCCCATATTCTCCATCCTGCATCTACTCTGTGAGCCTCTTCTTGCAGAAAACAGGTCGAGCAGAATGTGTGTAAATGTGTAGTGTCCATGTCATCTATGATTAAAGCAATGAGGATCGCCTAATTGGATAACGGTCTACGGAAAAGCGGGAAGTGAGGATGTGATGAGCGAGGTGGGAGACCCACAGGGGGAGGCAACTCAATAGTTGTCTCAGCTTATTTTTCATACTCGCTTAGCTTTGACACATATAAGGCACGTTTACACAAAGCCGCACTTGTCCGTGACTCTGAAAAACACCGGGAAACACCAAACTTGTCGTTACGATTGATTTTTTTTTTTCTTTTTAGAAACAAGGCGACATTGTGCATAGGAGATTGCAAGACTGGCACCTAAAACACATTCTGAGAATTAAAAAAAAACATTTGTTGAGGCAGCAGTTCATTCTCTGCCCTGTGTGTATGAGTCATTTAGACATGGGACGAAAACACAACCCAACAACTAGTGAACTAAGCAATCAGCTCTGATACTTATCAGAAGCTGATAGTTGCCACTAATCTGCAAATCCAACACTACTCAATGTAGTTCTGCTTACCCTTTGGCTTTAACTAAACACCTCCTGTTCAACAAATAAAGTACTGTATTTTCTGGTGTATAAGGAGCACCCAAAAGCCTTCATTTTCTTCAAAAGATGACCCTGCGCTTTATACGCATGTGGACTTTTTTTTTTAATTCATTGAACGTTCACCTTATAGTCCGGTGCACCTCACATATGGAAAATATAAAATAAAATACACCATTCATTGGGGGTGCGCCTTATATATTCTGCTACGCCTTATACACTGGGAAATATGGCACATCAATTTTTCTTATCACAAATTTTGCGAATTTGAACAAATCAGAAGTCAACCAAGCCTTGCCGTGTTTGACTGTGGTGGTACTTCCCGCAAAAAAATGCACATTTGATGTAAAAAACAAACAAAACAAAAAAAACATAATTGACTGGTGAGGAAAACCCAAATACAAAAAAAGTACAGCGATGCTTTTGTCTTTGATCTTCACTTGACAAATTGTCCATAGTTGTTGACGTGACAGATTGGGGCGGCGAGGCAGCGGGTGGGGTGCTTCAAACAGTTGTAGAGCTCAATTTTCACGGTGGCTCAGACAGAATGAAGTATGTGAGCAATGATAATAAAAAATGCTTCATCTTCTCAAAGTCTTTTAATTAAAGTTTCAAAGGATTAGAGTGAGTAAAAAAAGATATATATATTTTTGTCATCTTTTCAGTTTATCAGTTGTGGCAGTGGAACCGGAGAGGAATTATGTGGCGCAGCGCTAAAGTCAGCATGAAGTGACTGCCTTCAGGCTGTAGGAAACACTAGACTTGGGAGTGTGATGTGAATAACTAAATGAGGCTTTGCCGACGTGATAAGTACACAGTCGGCGTGCGTGCGTTGGAAAAGAAACTTTTAAAAGAGAGGCGGAGTGGAATTGTACTGTCACCTTTACATTTGACATTTACTGCTTTTTATGTTCTCACCATACAACATAACTTTTTTTTATCAAATGTTCCAAAACAAGTCAGTTTTATAAGGCCAAATGTCACATGACACAAATTCAATTAATACAATCCAATACAATTCAGCACAATACATATTGATTTATATTGCCCTTTAACAACAGCTGAAGCTGTAACAAAGTGCTTAAGATGGGCACGTCTGTGTAAGCTCTCAGTCGTACAGGAGTGGTCCATCGATGAGAAGGTTTCTTCAGCCGTCATCTGTACAAAAGTGAAGGTTTCGGACGTTTCGCCTCCTATCCAAGAGGCTTCGTCAGCGAACTAAAGTCTGACTGGTCGTATCGGCCCCATTTATATATCCCTAATGTCCAGACATGGTGGCGCCGGACACAGCTATGATAGGTCCCTACTCTCAGGTTGGGGGGGGGGGCAAGGGACCCCTCCCTGTGGCCCCACTGATTGTTCCTACATTCCTGACTAACGACTGGCCTATTACCCCCACTCCCCCCGGTATCACCTCATCAGCATAACGACCCTCAGCAGCATTACGAAAGTTGCCTAACCTGTTTTGCCTAAGCAGGCTATTGTATGAACGATCCACTGTGCACACTGTGATGAATTGATGCTACGCTAAAACTACCACACAGTGGATTCATCCTCCATTTTCCTACTTTCCTCATCCCCATCCATCTCCGTTTCCGTTCACATTTGCCGTTTTCGAACAAAAAAGCAACATGTTGTTTTGTGTGGTGGAATTTAACAGCTGACAGCTGGGAACAAACCAGCTGGACTTTTTTTTCGGGGGGGGGGGGGGTGCTGCCATGCGTGCACTCAATTTGGGGTGATCTGTTGATGGGTCGCTCATTTGCATAGTACAGCTCCATTCAAATGTTTCCTTCCTGCCCCTACTGAGCTTTTTTACTGCCACACAAACTCTCTTGTGCTGTTTAAGTGCCAGCTTTCAATATAAAAAAGCAACTTAGTCGGGCCCACTTGAAATGTTTTAGCGAGCAACGTGAAATTTGCCCACCGCATCTCACATCAATCACAAGTCTTTAAAAGTCAGACACATGAAGTCTGCCATTTTGGCTTCCTTATGGGCTTTAGTGGGTATGGAAATTTTGCCTGGACAATCTTGTCAAAGAAATGAATCACGATTGCAACAAGATTTGAACTACAGAGATCTGGACAATGCTAAATTGCACAATAATTAATTTTCGAGGATCTTACTTTGGATGAGCATGTTAATGACCCCAAGCCCAACTATGTACACCAGCTCGGGATCCTTCCCTGCAAGAGAGGTGACATTCCACAACCCAAGAGCTAGCTTCTGCAGTCCAGGGTCGGACCGCCAGGGTCCCTGCCTTTGGCTGCCGCCCAGCTCACAATGCGCCCGACCCCTCTGGTCCCTCCCATGGGTGGTGAGCCCTTTAGAAGGGGGACCCACGTTTCTTCTTCGGGCTGAGCTCGACCGGGCCCCATGGGTGTAGGCCCGGGCACTGGGCGCTCGCCAACGAGCCCCATCTCCAGGCCTTTCTCCAGAGAGGGGCCCCTGTGACCAGCGTCCGGGCAAGGGAAAACCAAATCCATTTACGCTTTTCTTCATATGGGGCCTTTTGTGTTGTACTTCTACATTTTATTTAATTCTGATTCAAAATGGTGCCCGTTTTGAAAAGTGTGACCAAGAAAAGGAAGTAATTACCTCGTGGTATATTACGTTGCTCTCAATTCACACTTTAAATGTCAGAGCCACATTTCCTGGTTTTGAGTGCTTTAGCCATTACATTCACAATGGTGAAAGAAAGCCAATATCCTGAACATTCTTTGTGCAAAGATGCTCACTCACTTTCTATTTTCTTTTATCGTCCACTATCATTATTCATTAAGTCTGGTTACTTTTAAGACTCCAAATAAGTCACACAAAGTAAGGAACACATTTCCTCTAAAAAAAACGGTGATGTTTCATTTATTTATGTATTTGTTTGTGTTTGATTGATTGACTGACTGATTGATTGATTGATTGATTGATTGATTGATTGATTGATTGATTGATTGATTGATTTTTGTTTGACTGTCCCAAAGTAATATATGCAAAGTCACATTTGAAGCCCTATTCTTCATTTTAGATTTAATCTACAAATAACGCTGTTTTGTTAATTGGAGTTTGCTGGGGAGGATTGCACAAACACTATTGACAGCACAAGTTTTGCTGCAAAACCAGAGCGACACTTACTTTTTCGTCACATTTAGCCATTTAAAAACAAAGTTGATTTTCCATTTAAAGGGTGAGTATTTCAAATCGAATGCATCTTCTAATCATATGGGTTTTTTTTCTCGCGTTTACTGTAACTGCAAATAGTGATGGGATTTTATTAAGTGTGAGGCCTTTATCATGGCGTACACATTTTTTGGGACAACCCTCGGGTCTTAAACGCCGCAAACAAATATTGCTGCTGTATCCTTTCTTGTCGACAAGTATGTGACAGATTTGGAACCACGCTAGGCTGCAATCACTGTAATTTGTTTGTAACACGGTGAGCATATTACTCTCAAGTTGGGTAATGTGAAGTTATATCTATAATTCCCAGCCATTCGCAAATTTGGCAATGTTTTGTTTTTTTTTTACAAAAAGAATAAAGATATTCAATATTTTGTAGGTCCTGGAATTCGAGTGACAATGACAAAAACCCTGGTATTGGAGTGTACACATTTTTGCACATGTTGAGCAGTGAATAAGTTAAGGTAGCCATTAAAGGTCTCAAAGAGTATTCAGCTTTCTTCAGCATGTAAAGCATCAGATCCATCACGTCATCAAACTTAATCTGATCAATCGGTGACGTTCTGCTGTTTTGCGAAGCACCTGATATCCAATGGGATAAGCCATTAACTGTTTAATGACATCTCTAAATGGATTTCTCATTGTCTTTTGGATGGGAACTAGAGTATATTTGAGGGATGCATTTGTGTTTTTCAGTTGATAGTTAGTTTACAACTTTCACGAGAGCGGACGATTTTGAGAAAATCTGTTATTTTAGGGGCAAGATTTAGTTGTCAGTAATGGATGATGGACTGTCAGTCGACCATTTTGGAAGGATCGATTTTCAAGGGATGCATTTATTTTTCTTAGCATTTTGACTAAGACATTTATGTGCACTGACCGACATGGCTCCTGTTTAATACACAATAGAAGTCCCAATTTTAAAGTATTATTTAATTAGTCTTCAATGTATGAGGAAATATAGTTGAGTTTTTACTCGAGTTTGTACTTTCCATTCCTCAAAGACCTCCACAGCCTTCTTTTTTTCATGTCTGAAACTCTTTCGGACAAAGAGACAGAATGCCTAATTAATCCCTTTACACATTGCTCATCATTTCTCTCCTACTTGCCACGTAGTCCAACCCGAATGCGGGCGGGCATAAAGGACATTGTTTATAGAGAGGAGTAGCGCTTAGTTCCTCCTTCACACCTTTTAGCCAGAAGATTATGACAGAGTCAGGAATAATCAGAGATGAAAAGAAGACAAAAAAGAATAGCAGCAGGTCAATAGGCTTGCCGAAGTGTGGGGATGGTGTGAAGATATAAGGGATGAGCGTGCTACATGGGTGGAGGAATGGCAGATGGTTGAAAAAGACACGGGCGGGATGAAAGGCTGTCGCAGGAAGGGAAGATTGATGGCTAAAAAAAACTATAAAAAAAAGTAACACATGACGAAATGGAAAGGGCAGAAATGACACAGAGGTTTAAATGAACTAGCCTGTTCTGCATTCATGGGCATGTGACTCATGGATGATGGCCGTACAATCTCATCATATCTATGTCGGGGACGATGACATACAAGACGGTGACAAAATGAAAACACCACCGAGGCTTCGTCAGGTCACACGTTGGACCACCACCATCTTCTTCTGGCCAGTTTAAGTACATTTTGCTAAGGATATCCAGAAATCTGGGGCTGATGCAACATCATCATTCAGTTTCTAAAATGGGAGAATTTCAATGAGACAAGGATTCACTCAATAGTGACCCTTAGCCCAAGTCAACTGGAATGTGGTCATGGATGCGCAATGCAAAATTAGTTTTGCCTGTGCCATAAATTGTGGGCGACACAGGTGGCGGGGGGCATCCAATTGTCAAAGTGTGTGCCCCCCTTATCCCAGCAGGATGCCCTTCAACAAATACACTAATCTATTATTGATCATTCAATCAACATGGACCAGGTCGACTATGTAATTGGGGTGGGCGGCTCCAAGACCACGTCCCTCGTGCACAGGTCGACTCCTTTGTCATCACCCTATTGGTCCCGCCCCCTACACGCCACTGCTTCTACCAACTGCAAGTTAGTTCACGCTTGTTTCTGTTTACTGCAATTTATTTGCCACTGGTTATTCAAATTATTGGGGTCGTAGGAGTGAAAAATTAAGGATTTAAGTCACATTCTAAAGGCTTTTGTTGTGAAGAAAAAAATAGCTCCTTGAAAAGATGCGTCCAGGAGAACACAGGTGCCACAAAATATTGAGTGGTAAGGATGTGCCCATTACCAAAAAAATGGCTACGGGCAGTAGTTGTCAGGAAGAGAGCGCTTGAGAAGTTTTGATGATGACTACTTGATGGACAGTGGGGGGGGGGAGTGGAGAGGTGGTGTGGAGAGGATGATGAGGAAGGAAATCTTGACCAAGGAGACACCCAGGAGATGTTTGAGGATAAAGTGTTTGACATGTATTATCCTGGGATCACACTGGTTATGACATTCTGATGTGTTGTCAGTTGTACACTAATGGCTTTCCAGTTTCCAAGAGTGTGCGATCTATCAAGATAGGATTTTATCACAAATTTCCTATGGGGACCATTGTGCCCAGAGTAAACTCCTCAAAAGTCAACCCGCTATCTATTTTGTACCTTGTGGAGCAACTAATCCATTCATATTTTATCACAGTAACCGCAAAGACCGCAACCACTTTAATGGGAGAGCAATTCTCCAAGTCCGTGCATTCTCAGAAGATGTCAGTCACCTGTGCTAATCCGTTTTACATTTCAACATCTACCGATTTTGATCATCACATTCTGCTATGACTGCGTTGCTTTGTTCCGCAAAAGTGCTTTACTGTAATTTCCAGATTACAAAATACACCTGATTGAAAAACTAACAAATAGAGAGATTATAAATAATTTGCATACAGACTGTCATCGCTTTACCCAAAAATAGTTTCCATCCCTTTAAGACGGTGATTCCCTACCTCTGATTTAACCAATCATTAACACTGTCATCAATTGTTTCAAAACTCCAATAACTTGAAGTTGATGCTGAAGTTACACATTTTGCTCCACCACTAACTTTTTCAGTGTGGCTAATTTTCAAGATGGAGTTCATAGCGAAGGCTGCTTTCAACCCAAAGAGCAGAAGTGAAACATTCTATTAAAGCACCTCAACACTGCCTTTGTGTCGATTCTATTAAAAAGATACTCCATTTGTACCATTATTAAGTCCTGACCCGTACCATTATTAAGTCCCGCAGGATTTGGATTGTTAGCACTGTAAGCATTACTTTGATTTTCCCAGAATTGAAATGGTCTTATTAAAAGTCACTTTTGTAATATTTTTCCCCTCTCTTTGCTGAACAAAGCCCATCTTTTTGGCAAACACAAGGAGAGAGTTATCTTTCGGTGTGATGACGAATTAATCTTTATTAATCTTTATGCGTACCTCCCAAAAACACCTGCATGTTTTAACTTGACTAGTTCCATATCATTCGTATATTATGAGGCCAAACTGCAAAATATGACTGTATCCCGAATTTCGATGAAAGGGTTTCTCCATCCGTCATCTGTAACCTTAACCTTACTGTCGTCAAAATAGTGGTTGCTAGCTTTTAGGTGCAAATGTACTGGACAGTAAGGATAAATATAGGGCCAGAGCTAACAGCAAAAAAAAAAAAGTTCGCTGACAAAACCACTTGGATGAGAAGCGAAACATTCTACACCAGGGTCGGGAACCTTTTTGACTAAGAGAGCCATAAAAGTAAAATATTTAGAAATGTTTGTCAGTGAGAGCCACACATACGCGAGCACACACACACACACACGTGCGCAAACGCTCAAATACGCACGCACGCGCGGCCACTTTTCAACAAAATGTCAGAATGTATTATTTAAAATAACGTTGTGATAGTACTCACCGTTAATATGAATGGTTTTCCGTTCCTCATGATTGGTAAAAATCCAGCCAAACGATCGTAATGAAAGTCAATTTGCCGGGTCCATAGGCGAAGTTACTGTTAGCTAGCCTGCACACGGCTCATTAGCTTCCACACTTGCTATCTGCATTATACTTCTCGCAGAAGTATATTGACATTCGACTGTTTCACCGATGTTATTGTTTCATTGCAAATTAGAATCGCGAATCCTCCCATGCATTGAAGCTGGAGCGTACTCGTAATTTTTTTTACTCGTCGGGCTCGGGCAAAGGGGTGTCGGGCAAAGGGGCGTTTACCTGTTTCAACATGAAGGCCATTATCATCCAATCAAAATTGCGCTTTCCGCCAACTGCAGCCCCAACAGGAAATGAACGGCGAAAAAGCGAGAATATGTATTAAGTAATTTTAGACAGATTCTTTTCTTACAGACAGTGTATACGTGTTTCGGCGTGTACTTCCGCCTTCCAACACCTACAATACACTGTCTGTAAGAAAATAATCTGTTTAAAATTAGATATCAAGTAGACAGGATGAACTTAATACAACTAATATGTATTAAGTTTTATCGGCGAGCCATATGCAATCATCAAAAGAGCCATGTATGGCTCGCAAGCCATAGGTTCCCGACCCTTGTCCTAGACCTTTAAAGAAGGACATATGACGGCTGAAGAAACCTTTTCATTGATGGACCACTCCTGTATGACTGAGAGCTGACACAGACGTATCCCAAATTTATAACTGCAGCCATTGAACATTTTCCCACCATCTCTTATACACAGTACACAGCGTCTGTGCCAGGTTGTCAAAAATGAGCGCAGAGAGCGACAAAATCAATGAGACTAGACTTACTAGGGAAAGTCATGACGGAATCCACTAGTCATGGATCTTCCTGAGACTGGATGCCAGAGCAGTAATTGGAAGTGAAGTCAGTCAAGCTGAAGAAAACTTGGCAGTCAAAGTACAAAGTCATGTTGATCGCAATCTTCAATATGACGCCTCAAGCTTACTTTACCATGACAATGCGCCTTCTCACAAGCCCTGAGCTTCTGGCAGTTCCTGGTCAAGAAGAATATCGCCACACTGAAGAAACTTCTGATTTTGTGTCCTTTACTTGGGTACTTGATGAATGGTCTCATGGAGCACCAGGTCGGGCCAAATTGACCGATGTTGCCGGGCAAGGCTGCATGACTGACATGACACACTCCTTTTCCTGTCCTAAGTAATCTGACAAGTAGGGTAACAGCATGTGCTTAAATTAAACAGGTGCTTGGGTTTTGGAAACTTCATCGTTGATTTATCCTGGCTCCCCATCAAGCTTATCTGGGAGTCTGTGATTTGTTTCATTTCAAAAAAGCAGTCCTTGCGGCAAATTCCCAGCTTGATCATTGGAGTCATTTTTTGGTTCAAAGTCACCTAGTATGGAGGCAGACCAATGAACATTGCCTTTTTGGACAGATGTGCGTGTCACTTGAAATCAAAATGAAACAGTTGGTCTGGGAGGGATACACTTACTGTGTGTCCTCCTGTGATTTTCCAAAGAAGGAGCGGCATGAACCATCTGTCTTTTGATCACGTTTGCCTGCGGCCCGCTGCATTCTGCCGTGGAACAATAACATACTTGATAGAGTGAAAGATACAGAGACCAACTATGACAATCATTCTCATTTCCAGAAATGGTCGATTGCAAAACATCACAATAGAGAATGCTTCTTTAGAGTTCATCAGAGTTCTTTGTGACGAGAAATGGTTTTGCAGGATACTAATCCATGCTTTGCAACGTGGTAGGCCTGTGGTCCCCAAGTATGTTGTACCAGATTGAAATTGTATTCTCTCAGTTACATCCGTCTATGAAGCTAATCATTTTGGTTGTGTAACACTCATATTAAACCCACAAGACTATTCAAGACTATTGACTGGAAGCGGCAATGCTGGGGGGTATGGAGTGTAATTGCATTGAACATAGAGAGCAATTTAAATTATATCTATAGAGTGAATGCATCATTTTAAACAAGTGGAAATTATTTGTAGCAAAAAATCGACTGCACAAATCGCTCTTTGAACAGGGTCCTGGAACGAATTATGGTCGAGAACCGAGGTATCACTGTAGAACGACCTTTGGCTGCAATTACAGACTCAAGTGTTTTTGAATAGATTACCCGAACGTCTTTCATGTTGTCATCATGTGATATTCCGTGTAGAATTCTGGGGGAATAAATGAATGTAAATGAACAAGAAAAGATAAATAAAATAAAAAAAAATCAATAGTATTTTCAATAAGAAAATACGGGAAAAGTGAAGCGTTCAGAATGAAGCGTTCAGAATACCTTCCAAACTGATTGTAAGTACATATACTGGAATGTTACAATAGAAATACCTACCATAACTCAAAATGATCAAAATAATTAACTTAAAAAAATGAATACAAGATTGTAAATGACTTATGTTTAATGTGATAACTCTCAGCACAACACATGCCGAGAAGTAGTACACTAATTCGAATGAAATACAGGACACAAAAAAGTCCACAACCACACTAAGGTGTTCGCATACATGCAATACACTGTACATGATGTGCACATCTTACCCATGATTTTTAACAACCACAATTCTGCCCAAGAGACATAAAGTTTCAAAATATAAATAAAATTGCACAGCAATGTCCCCCCAAAAATTGCAATCATTTCACTTGCAGAAGCATGAAGGCTCTTGACTGACTAATGAAAGCCAAGTGAGAGACAGAGGCGCTCGCTGATACAAGTCAAGAGAGGGGAACGAAGGGCTGAATCCCCTCATCTGTTTCGCTCCAGGTTTTTCCTCCCTCAAAATTCCCATCACCTCGGCTGACGGTGTGCGCAGCATAGCAATGAATCGGTCACACTAATCCCTCCCTCACCCTCAAGCCTAGAGAATGGGCCCCATTAAAGCGCATTAAAACACAATACTGCCTGTGTTTGTGTGTGTGTGAGAGACTGAAATTCATCATTCATACTTCATTTTGCCTGTGGCTGCTCCTCACACCGATTCCCTCAAGTCATTTGTGATTTCTTACATCATACAACGACGTTATACTCTTAGCTATACCACTCTCACCAGCACTTTTTATTCTAACCGCCAGTCATGAGTTCATGACACGGATGATTTCTGAGGTATTGCAGTTTGACTTTTTTTAAACTTTTTTCACAAATGTGGCCATAGACGCCACATTTCTAATTGCCTTTTTCCAACAAACCCAGATCCAATTACAATACAATACATATTGATTTATATAGCACTTTAACAACAGCTGAAGCTGTAACAAAGCGCTTAACATGGACAACTATCATATACAGAAAATAAAGCAGTCACAAAGATTGGAGGAGGCACCAGGGAGTAAAACTTAGATCAAGTCTGAATCATGCGGAGTCAAATGCCAAAGAGTACAAGTGAGTTTTGAGGCGGGTTTCAAAGATGGGCAACGAGAGGGCTTGCTGAATGTTCTGTGGCAGGTCATTCCAGAGAGTGGGACCACCAATGGAAAATATTTGATCCCCTATGAGCCTCCCTTTAGTTTTAACCTCAACATCATGAACTCATTTACTGCCATTCCCGAATTTATTCGGAAATTGAAAAGCATGACATTGAGTGCCATTTCTGAATTTGTTCGGGTTGCGGATGGTGCTGCAATTTAAACTATATACAGCTAACAGTTTCTCTCTCTGCCCCCAAACTCTGGAACTCACTTCCAACATTCGTAACATTGATTCTCTTCCCACCTTCGAGTCCCATCTCAAAACCTACCTATTTAAAATTGCATTTTCTGTGTAGCTCTCTCTCTTGTTTCTATTTATAATTTTATTTTATTTATTACATTCTATTTGTGATTGTATTTTATTTATTATAGTACCTATGCTTGTCTGTGACTGTAAAGTGTCCTTGAGAGCTTTGAAAGTCGCTTAAAATGTAATGTATTATTATTATTATTATTACAGTATGAAGAATGTGTCCACGTTGCAGATCAAGAAGAGGCTTGACTAGCGTACCAACCTATTTCAATGATTCCTCTAGAACAAATTGATCAAATAGAAAATATATGCTAGTTTAATTTTACTGATTAAAACTTACACGGATAGTTTTGGAGTGAAAAATAGGCCTTGGTTGCGAACTTGTCCTTTTCACTAAACTAACAAAAAACTGCATTTAAAAACTTGCCACAAACAACTACTGGGAAGGCCGCCATTGCATCAGTGCCATAGATAAAAAAAAATCAGTGCCACCTCATTTCTCATACCCGACAGTAAGCAAGATTTCAGCCAATAGCCCGCTTGCTTAATAAAAATAAATTAGTCCACTTTTCCCCACCATGCCTGCCACGATAATAGTATTTATGTCGCGTTTGACCATGACTCGCAGCATCTTTTCTCCTCAATTTGAACAGCCCCGCTCCATCATCTCTATTGAACACAATCTATAATCAGCCTCTCTTGCTTGCACAGGAGGCCACCCAATAATGATGGGAAGTTTGTGAAAAAAATGTGTTTGTCTGCGAACAGATTATAATCTCTTCCCATTTAAAGTTGAAGGCATTAATTAGATCTCACGGCATATTTTGGCTTTGTTTGCGATTCAGTTTGGAGTGTGTGCCCTCTGAAGGCGTGTTACTTAATGAAAACTACCAGTCTCTGCAAACCGTTGCCTAAAGCCACAGTATTATTATGGCGATGCTTCCCAGTTGCCAAGATACCACTTAAACGTATTGGAGTGGGAGTCAAAGATTTATTGACTGTACAACTATCAGGTTGTGACCTGCATAGAATCAGCCTTGCACACCGGGTGTGTATACTTCACTACGGAGGTTGCAGACTTTTTTATTAGAGGCCAGGGGTCTTTCATTTTGATTCCAAATAGAAAATCGATTGGCATTATCATTTGGTTTTCACCTCACTTCTCTTCACACACAGCCACTCTTGGTCTTCTTGTGTTGTCATCTTTCTTATAGTTGTGATTTCATCAGTCAGTTGAAAACAAATGTCCAAAGCATGGTTTTTTCTTCAGCATATTTTTTAAATGATTCTCAGAGTCTGTGCTTGAAAATCACAGACTTAGCTTTTGAGATGTTTTCGTGAGTCTCTATGTAATAGTTCAGCGTACCAAATCCATGTGGCTCAGGGAAACTGGCTCCCGTGGCAGCATTTAAGAACATGATTGTTTGTTGACGTAGGTTGTTTATCCATTTGGGTTTTGTAATTAGAATTTCAAAATCATGCCTCAAACAAACAATGATTAATATTATCTTTTACAAATTTGTAGCCAAATGCAGTTGTTTTAAGTGGTTTAAATTACTGATCAGTGCCTTTCTGGTGGACTTTTGATTGAAAATAAAATGTGATCCGAAAACGACTAATTGGCACAAATGTGGCTCAATTCCCATGTCTCTTATCAGGCTCTGGATCTTAGGCTATTTTTATTATTGTTTTTAATCTCGTCATGATGCCGAGTGAAAAACAGACGAACGAGAGCTGCAGAATGAGAGCAAGGGCTGAAGAGTGAAGCCGACAGCGGCGTTGTGCTGTTTGAATGCTCAAGCTAGAATTGGAAGCAACACTGCATCTTTGTGCATACAGACTCGGGGTAACCAAGGGTGAGGAGTTTTGGATGAGACGAGATGAGTGGCAGCTTTTGACTTAATATAGTGACTCGTCTATCAACAACCGCCACTGAGTGAGTTCCCGTGCGTGAAAGAAGCGTAGGTGCTCACAGATGCTGCCAAACACGCAACAAGCTGGGGTGATAATCCAACGAGGAGTATGTGACACTAACTCACAGTAATGAGTAACTGTCACAGCGGAAAGACAGGGTTCAAGGTTGCTGCAATGGTAACGGAACAACTTGAAAACTATGTAAAAATTACTATGGACAAATAATTGATATATTATTAAAGGAGCTCTGAAAAATAAAAACAAGCTTCCAAAGGATGTGGACAACACTGAAATAACTGAACAATGCATCTCAGTGAAATCAGATATGATCAAGGTCTGTGACATCAAGTTGAATGTCATAGACAAGATGGAAAATCTGGAGGGGCAACACAGGCTTGTGCCTGTGTTGCCCAATCTGGTTGTGTTTCTTTGGATTCTTTTTTTTTTTTTTTTTTTTTTTTTTTTTTTTTGGTGCCCCGGGAAGAGACGTGGGAGGAAGAAAAAAATGTGGAGAAGCTGCTGCTGAGGCAAAAAATCGAAATGGCAGCATTAGTTCTCATTGTTTTTTTTTCTCTCTGTATTATCAAAAACACCACTATTCCACTGATAAACGGTTTACGCACACAACTCCTCTGTAAGCAAACTCTCAATGATGCATTTTAACAGTAGAATCCTCCATGTCAACTTCCACTCAAATAGTCTTCTCGCATTTCATTGAAGTTTATGTCAGAGTGGTAATTTAAACTCATCATTCAACACTCCATCCATATTCTAGACTGGATCATTGCTTATCTGTAAATAGCGATAGACAGGCTGCAGAAAACCAATCCCCCAATGCTTGGAAGCCATGCGAATTAACCACAGGACAATCATTGCCTCATTATTTTCTTTTTAGTTTATTCATTTTTATCTCATTGGGCTTTTAATCGCTGGTATATTAAGCTTATTTTGACTTTAAACTTCTGACATGCTAACATCTAGCGTACTAGCATCGCGTCAGGGTCGGAACTTGTGATGTAGCCAGGAAAGCTTCTGATAACTTGACTGTCCAATTTAACAAGGAATTGATTTCAAAGGTCACTTTGAAGATGTTGCCCCAGGTAGATTGGATCCATCGCAAAGTGCAGTACAGCGTTGGAATGAGCTATCGCTAATATCCCACATCTACTGCAACTATGCCCTCATCAAGGTGATTTTACCATCTGCCACAATTACGGAGTCCTTTCTCATTTGCCATCAGAGTGAGGAGCATTGCGTGGGTCTCGTAAAGGTTGTTCCTCAAGACACGGGACTGACGCCACTAACCCTTCAGGTCGCCTGAAGCACTCAGAGGAGCATAGCCATCTCATGGATCGTGATGATTGTAACGTGGTCACAAATGCTGCAGTCATCATTTGAGTGGCACCTCAGGGCTCTGGGCGATGCATAGACTGTATCTTTAAATACCTACTTTTTGTGCCTCATAAAATGAGGATGCACATGTCAGTCTATTATTGGACGCTGGTTATGTTGGATGTCTGCCTGGGGGCCCTTTGTCACCACCCTTTCTGTTGTACTGAAGGGATCATTTGAGGAAGTCGATATTGTTTCGTTCTTTCAGCAAGCAGTTTTTTTCATGGTGTGGAAGTGACGGTAACTCCATGTCATATTTCTGTTGATTGTGAATGTAGGATGCCCCTGAAATATTTCAAAACCAAGTCTGTGTACTTTCGCAGTATTCTGGGCCATTTGCAAAATGTTCAAAAATGAGACACCTGGATGGTTGTTGGTTGAAAATGTTGGTAGTTTATTTGTTCATTTTGTCGAGATACAAAACGGTGATATACTCTCTGGGAGTGTCAATTGTAGGTTGTGCAGTGCCTGTATATAAAGTCAGCGACTGTATGTAAACCGCTACACTTAGTGTCCCCATGGTCCAAAACATCACTTAAAGGACAACCGACACCTCCGGACAAGTTGCGTCCATAATTTGTAAAATCACTTCAAACGACTTCTACTGACCACATTTTACAAAGATTCCACCGCAAATAGCTATATTTTACGTTTTAAGACTTGCGCTGAATATTCATGAAGTCTTGTTTTTGATGCCATGCAGTATTTATCGCACAGAGTAGAGCAGTATAGCGGCAGCCGAGGAGCTCCCCGCAGTGCGCGAATCCCCGCTTGGATAACCGCTGTCATCCTCTCAGCCTGACAATGGGTAGAAAGTTGCTTTCCAGTGGTGACAGAGAGCAATCGTCAAAATAGTGGAGCAAACCTATCGGACAAACATTCAGCTACTGGAACGAGGAGCTAACCGGATTTAGCGATGGATAACCAATGTCATTCATATGTAAGTTCGTAACTCTTCATCTTGAAAGTTTTGCATGCACAACCATTAAACAATCTGCATTGATTTTGACATCTTGTAGCTTATTATGTGTTATTCATGTCCTTATATGCCACATATCAGTCAAATGATGCTGTAATGATTATTCACGGAGCTTCATATATGCTTCATATGTCGTGTACTTCATCAGTTCCGGCGCTTACGGCTCGAATTGATAGGGAATGACTTCTTTAATCGATCGCAAACACTTGCTTTCCTCTTCAGATCTATTTGAATCATATTCAGAACTGGTTGAGCAACAAGAAATGATCTTTTCCCGAATCTGAACTGTCTGAAGCCATTGTTTTGATTCTGGAGCAAGGCAGTTTGTGATGGAGTTTCCTGATGTGAGGTCACGGACTGGGGGGGGGGTGTTCTGAATCCCTCCAGTTTTTAGCTCATTAGTGGCAGTTTTGGGCAACTTTAAGTCATTTTTCGTGTTTTGCGTTTGACTAAAAATATCAGCCTGTATGTTTTGGGTATTTAAGATGCTATAAAACGTTTTTATGTTGTCAGTTAGGAAACAAAAAAATGGTGTCGGTTGTCCTTTAAGTCCACACAGGAAAGCTGGTCTCGAGATTGAACAGAGAGCCGGTTCTGCTAATTATGAAGTTACAGAGCTTCGTCAGTGAACTAAATGTGTGCTGGTAACAATGGCCCTATATATAATGTATCCCTAATGGACAGAGGTGACAGTGCCAGACCTCTGCTCTTTGCATTTTTTTTGATGATGATACTAGTGCAGCGTGTTCGACCGGAAACAAATTCCTCGTGTGTTCTACATACTTGGCAATAAAGATGATTCTGATTCTGATAAGTCTAACTCTAACAACTAAGTCTAACAACTAAGAATTGCATATTCAGGATTGGGAAAGATTATGCAGCACAGACCAGATTTTCAAGGCAGCAAAATAATCAGTCACAATTTAGCCCACTTTTCTGCCGATTAATTGGTACCCATTTCTACGCTAACCCCTTTCAACTTTATTTTGTTAAAAATAAAAGAAAAATCAAAGATGACAGGACTGGTCATTATGTTTTCTCTTCCGCAAATACTGCCTTTACTAACAGTGTATGAGTTGTGCGGCATACACTTCACTTTGCTGCCATTGAGATTGCTCCAGGAGGGGACTTAATTAAATTTCCCCTTGCCCACTACAACCTCTCGTTTTATGCCGTTGCACTGTTTGAACCTGCTTCGCTGGTATTTATATGCTAAATTGCTCTGACAATCATGTCAATGTTCCCCTGCACTGAAGTATCTAATCAGTCATTCACCCATCTTCTCTCCCCAGTTTTTCCCCTCTTCAAATCCATATGCATTTAGAAGACTACTGATGAACACTAAAGAAGGCAGCTGCTCTTTCACTACTTTTAGAGATTTTAATGCAAAATTTAACTCATTCTCCACCGGAATGAAACAACATCCCACTTACCTTTGCCCAGAAATGAGACGACATATGCTATTGTTTTGTAATAGGTTGGTTTTGTAGCTACACCTCAATGGTCTTCATCAATACCAGGTTTGTAGTTACAAGTTCAATTGTTCTTCACAGCACAGTTTTCACACGTCACGATTGATGGAAATGTTCCTGGTGACTTTTTATTGTTGGGTGGTGTGGTCGGATGACATGCAGACACAGTAAGTAACTCACAGAAGCACCATTGGCTTTAATGTGCTCATTTTCACATTTGATACTCTTATTTGTGACACACTTTTTGTGATTTCATACATACTAAAAAGCAAAATTTAGCACCTTGCCTCAAGGTTTGGAAGTGCCAAAGCATGTACATGATTTTTGCTCCATTTTTGGCCTTAACTTCTTCACACAGAGCTCTGCATCATTGTTGTTATGCTAAATTGTACTTCCTAGCTACGAGTTGAGTATTTGCTCCCTGCTGAAAGGTCACCCCTCCCGGGACCAGCCATGACATTATGACTGCCCATTGTGGTGTCTCTGTTCAACTGCGATACTCAGACGCTGCAACACTGTTGGCAAACAAGCCCGTTTGTCATTATAATTCACTGTCCTCAATTTTTCTCACAATGGTCCAGGCACAGTCAAACCTGAGTTTGTCTTATTTTATATGCTTTCTGTTTTGCTCTGACAGTCGCAATCAAACTGGATTTTTTTTTTTTCTTTACGGTTTTCATGAATCAATTTTAGAATTCAACCATTGTTGTGATTGACTGTTCACCAATCAAGTGCGCCACCAACCTATTTGACCGCTATCAACATCAACTCGAAATTGGATGGATACTTTGTATTAATTATTATCATCTTTGTGTGACTGATTGAAAAACACAAATGTATACTCAGTCCCGCATGCACTATCGACAGTATTTACTATACTTCTAATTTCAATCTGTATGTGGTTGTAAAGCCTCATTTTGCACATAATCAGTACGTACTTGCCACATTCACATGTGTTTTGTTTATTCGCATCTTCAGCCACATGTTTCGACATCCCCTCCACGCTCTCCAGAAGTCAGGCTGCAGGACGCAGATATGCCCATTGTCTGGCTGAACTGTTTTGCCTTCTCCTTGGCAAAGCCTCCATGGCAACCTACTCCTAAAGCTCTTGTTCTCTGCATTTGGCTGCGACAGCCAAGGTGTCCTGAACCGATACCTTGCATAGGTGCATGTTTGGCAAACCCCGTTTCCTGCAGTCGCCTCTGTTACAAAAATTAACCAAGTAGATTGTAAAGAATCAACGTCAATCGAGGTTATGTTTTGAAGACAGGTTAGTTAGTTGGATAATTTGCATCAGAGTACACATCCATATACTCTGTGGGGGTTGTCCTCAGGTGAAATCAATCAAAGGTAAACTTGGACGAAAAGCAGGGTACATCCTGAAAGGAGTCAACAGTTCATCACATTGATTAACAAATACCAATTGTCATAGTCTCACTCATTGACATTGTAGAGAGCACACATTCAATCAATACAACACTGCAAAGTCCTTCATTTGATCCTGTAAATCAGATATGTCAAACTTATTTTTGTCAAAGGACACATCGTACTAATGGCTTGATCTGGGGGGCTGTTATGTGAACCCAAATACATGTTTGACGTCAGCATATATCATAAACCTAAGAAATAGAGGAATAACTAGTTTTTAAATCAGAGACTGATAAAAGTTGTGTATTTCTAAAAGCAGCGGTTGTGAGCAAAAAAAAATGCTTACAATAACCGATTTAGTCAAAAAAGGCCGTTAATGTGCATAGTTTTATGAGATCAAGAAACAAGTCATTTGCTTTTGCAGGCCACATAAAATATGTATTCAATAGTCATCCTTCAAGGTGTTGAAATTGGTGCCAGCTTGAGATTGGCTCATTCGTTGTTGAGTTTGGCAGATGATTGCATTGCTGACACTACGGTCAATGTCAGTACAGTTGTTCAATTTCTGGCCTGACCCTTTTTTTAAGGTCAGAGTGACACAAAGAAAGAACTTCTTCATTGGCTCTTGTGAAATTATTTGATTATTTGCGGTGCCCTTCGCACCGGAGCCATATTTTGACACCCTTCCTGTGTGCCAAAGCTTTGACGCTGATTGATCTTTCTGTTTGTGTGCCCATCTGGGTCAACAAGTTGTTAATTTGCCTTTTCCATTCTGTTATCGCTTTGCTGTTTCTGGCTACGTCTCTGGATTTGTGCACCGGTGCTGCTTCTTCCACTTATTGACTCCCACTGTTTTTCCTGCCACTATTTCTCCTGCTGTATTTATTTATTTGGTTGTTTTTATGGTGGGGGGAGGGGGCCAGGGGTTCGGGGTAATGCTTTCTGATATCAGTTCATCGTTACTGCGGACAAGGTGAGCTGACACCTGAGCACTGGTACTTTCCTGGGACCCATACTGGAGGCTAAATTCAAGCAAAAAAATAAAAATATCCAATACCTGTAATCTAAACTGAAGCATATTTTCTAATCGGATGCCATACATTAGGGGTGTCAAACTCATTTTTTTGCCACAGGACAGATTGTAGTTACGTTTTTTTCTCAGGGCCGTTATGTATTGAGGGAAACCAGTAGAATGTTTAATTTCTTCCACATATTAGATAATAAATTAATGAAAAACTTGTTTTCAAATCTGAAGTCAAGAATAATGACTGTTATTGTGGTTTACATACGACAATTTGAAATTTTGCACTTTCACAAACATGCGAATCAGACCTTTGAAGATGGAGGATACTGATTCGCTGTGGCGACCCCTGAAGGGAAAAACCGAAAGGAAAAGGAGAAGACTTTTGCAAGCATCATGGAATTTCACAAGTTTGATTTGCTTTCACGGGCAAAATAAAATGATGTGGTGCTCCAGATTTGGCACCCAGGCCTTGACGTTGACACTTGTGTTATACAGTATTGGTTAAAAGTTCTTTTCTCTGGAAACAGTCACTTATGAAATGAAGTTCAACTTCATTATTTTTCTGAAGGGGAAGATTTCAAACTAACTTTTACACAATCAATTGAGTGAGTCATGCCATATAGTGAAATAGGTTACTCTTTGGCCTGCTTTTCAAAACAACATCCCTCACTGACCCAAACCTTGACAATGGCTTCTGTCTTTTTTTAATCATTCTATGGAGTATAACATTTTACGTCAGTTGGTCACCAGCAGGAAACTTTTTTGATGTCATGGTAATATTCGGTGCATTTAAAACTTTTCTCATTATACATTTTAGCTCTCACTGCAGATAAACGGGAGTCACTTAACATCCTTTTTTGGGATGGATACTTATTGTAGCAGGTTGAGTTGTAGCCCATACGGTTGAGTTTTGATGTGAGGGGAGAAACACCCAAGACTGGTCGTCATTTAATTGCAGGACACCTAAAGATATTTTGGATTTTGTACTGGGATTCATACTAATGGACATTTTAGAGCATTTGATGAATTTGACATGCATGTTTTTTTGGGAGGTGTATAAGAAGAAGCCAGAATCCCTGCAGAAACAACCTACCCCGGTATGTGTGAGTGTGTGCAATGGTGTAATTCCAATTTACGTGAAACACAACTAGGGTTTAAAAAAGACTCTTTGCTTTGAACCGAGGCAGACCGGATGCTCCAAAGTGAGACAAAGGATGAGAGTGTGAAAGCTCCAGTTCGGAAACTGTTGATTGCTCTCACTGAAGTCTGACCTCATGCATTAGAAAATAGGCGTAACATTGCGCTTCCCTCTTCCGACACCCAAACTCACATGCATGCAAATAATCTCATTTTGTGACGCGTACACGCACACACGCACAAATATGCACCATGGAATACAATTGCCTGGTTTTTGCATCTCATTGAATACTTAGGACCTTTTTGGGAAATGAAAGTCGTCTCGTTGATGGCTGCCCCGGTCAACAAGGTTTCCTTTCCAGCACGTATGACTCATGCATTCACTTCCATATTTGCACTTTGACAACCCAGACACGCATGGAAGAAGTGAAACAAATCATGTGAGAGGCAGCTCCAACAGACGGCAGATAAAATATGTAACATACTTTCAACATTACAATCTCATTTGATTGAAATGATAATCGTGTGGTGACGACCAATATGCCGAGGCAAGATATGTTCTCTAAACAATGAGGAACACCACAGGTTGTCTTTTAAGTTCTAATCTTGCAAAAGGAAAATAAATTGTGCAGCACAGATAAAGTAAATGCTTAATGCAAGGTCATCTGATTAACAGAACAGGTCCTGTCTCACTTGCATGAATTCAGTGCTAAGCCGCCTTTGTGATAAAAGCCAAAAAAGTCTTTATAGTTACATGAATAGGGTGTTTATGATCAAAAGTTAAAGGTGGATAGTGAGCCACACACTGTGTGGCATACATTAATCACCTGATCTAAACCCACAAATACTAAAATTGTCATGTGTCTTAAAAGCAGTACATAAGTGCCACAAAGTGGTCCCATACTTCAGTCCACATGCCTTTTCGTATCCATTCTCTAATTGTGCCAATTTTTAGTTTGCTTTCTGACCCCTTATAGCAGGGGTGTCAAAGTCATTTTTTGCCGCAGGCCACATTATAGTTATGGTTTCCTCTCGAGGGCCGTTATGAATTTGGGGAACCCATTAGAATGTTTAAATCCCTTCAAATATTACATATAGAGCACACAGCAAATTAATGAATAACTCGTTTTCAAATCTGAAGTCAAGAATAATGACTTTTATTGTGGTTGACATCCAAAAATCTGAAATTTTGGCTCAGATTTTAGCAATCATCATGGAATGTAACAAGTTTCATCTGCTTTCGCGGGCCGAAAAAAAATGATGTGGCGGGCCGGATTTGGCCCGCGGGCCTTGACTTTGACACCTGTGCCTTATAGCAAAATACGGGGCACACAGAGAGTTGTCAACATTTATCTGCACTGTTGTCATAGTGAGCATGTTTTGTATTTTGCTCTTTTGAATGCACCCTTTAAAAGTGTAAGTTCGGACCCAGCACATATTTCACATTTAGTTTTGAATGCTAGTAGTCTAATGTAGATTTTTGAATGTTTAAATGAGTTTGATATATGAGAATAAACACAATTCCCGCCACACTGAAAGTGTTGTAAATATTCTGGGGTAAAAAAAAAAAAACACCTCAATTATCCACGTGTGAGATCCACTGGAAAAATGAATGAAAATTTTCAGCTTTCATCTTGTAGAGCAACTCAACCAATCATTAGAAATCTCATTGATCTGGCACAGGCTGTTTGAAAGCTATCTGATTTGAGGTTTATTCATTTCACCATGCTTCAAGTATCTCCAAATGTTAAATTTAAAGCAGAACCAGCAGTTGCATCCTTATAAGTTTAAGATCTTCTTTCTGGTTTTGATGCCTCTTATTAATTCAAGTCACTAAATCGGTGCAATTTTGTTCTCATAATTTTCTCTGGATTGCCACTAGCAACCATAGGAAAGTTACTGTACTGTATTGTCTTTTAATTCACGAGCTGGTCAAGCCATTGGTTCTTCAGAAAATCTTAGATCTTAGCTCACTATTGTTCAGAGTTGGTGGTAGATGGTTAGTTTAGGTAAAATATTCCTCTTATATTCTCTGTATGCCTGTGCGTGTTTTTCCCAGGTACTCCGGTTCCTTCCCATACTTCCCAAAAACACTTGGTGGGTTAAAGGAACGCTCAATTGCCCATACGACTGCCCACACGGGTGGTTGCTAACCATCTTACGGGGTGCACTCAGCCAATTGCACGAAAACACGTGGGATAGGCACCAGCACACCTACAACCCATGTGAGGAGAAGCGGTTCAGATAAGCCTAAATGAGGGTCACTTTGAAGGAAGGGGAATTTGGTGCCTTGATTCTTTATATTCCAGAATGAATAGACCCATTTAATCCTATAATTTGTTCTTGTGTCAGCAGAGTTTTCTGCCATTCAACAAAATCTGAATAATGTTGTTATTCCTCGGGAACACAACCCCGTGGCGCAATGTATCAGCAGTCTGATGAATAGCACGCACCCGTGGAGAGGCCATTATATCCATTGCAGAGAGCACAGGCTGATAGTTCGCATTAAAACACAAACGGTCCCCCGCGACTGTGTCTCATCACCAGGTGAATCTATGCATGCACAGCAAAGTAACAACATTGCTGCGCTTGTTTTATCCAAGATGCTTCCATATAGCATTTGAGTGCTAAAGTGATTTCACGGTTTGGAGCTATGTTGTCTGCATTACTGTAAGTACATCAGTCTCGGTACTGAACATGTTGCCATGAAGTTCCACACACAACATGGCCATTGCTTGAAATCTTTTCATTAAAGTTGTAATTGAAACCAAGCTGACGGAAATTTGTCATTTGAAACATTAAAGCGTCAACATAGATGATGGCAAACTCCTGAAGGGATGATAGACTTCACTCTTGGGCTGAGAGGGAAGTCATCATGGTCAAATAAGAGACTCCCAAAAGATTTCCACCCCCTTTATAATATGGAATTGTACACTGTCCGCCATCACAGGGAAAGTCATTTCTGATGAACAAGAGTGATCACTTCCTGGCCCCAAACCGCAAAATTTCATTTCATATATTTCACATTTGATGGACCTCAGAGCATATCCTGAAAAAAAAACTCACAAGTAAAATTGACCTGAATGGAAAAATAAGCTGCCGAGAGGAAAAACGATGATGGCTGTAAAACAGCATTTCACAAGCAAACCAGTTGAATGTCCCCCCTGATCACTTTTTCTACTCCCCTCGCTGGAATTATGATGAGTCCCTACAGTGTCATTTGCTTCTCACTGGCAGTTAAAAGGAAATTATCCAATTTGACCGCAGGAGGCTTGATCAATACACGCAGATGCTCGCAGGCTCCCTCTGTAGATCCCCGGGAAGGACAGAAATGTATATGTATACTGTTATCTGTTTCGAGGACCATTCTCTCTATCAACATACATAAAGTCGATTTGGTGTCTTGATAATTTATTCCGTGTAATTGGCTGGGATAGGCTCCAGCTTGTTTACCACCAATGACAAATGCATTTGCCGGTGTGTGGAGGGAATTCAAACAAATAAACCTCAAAGTATGAACGCGGTTCATACCATGACAATGGTTCATCTCAAATGTCACTATGAAGGATTTGAGACTCATTCAAGACCAGCATTTAGAATCAGAATCAGAATCAGAATCATCTTTATTGCCAAGTATGTAGAACACACAAGGAATTTGTTTCCGGTAGAACACGCTGCACTAGTATCGTTGTCAAAAAAACTGCTAAGTGGCACTATACAGTTCCATTTTGGCTACTGTTGAAAGAGTTCAAAGAGTTAATGGCTTGGGGGAAGAAGCTGTTTAAATGTCTGCTGGATTTGGTGCGCATGGATCGGTAGCGCCTGCCTGAGGGGAGTAGCTGGAAAAGGTGGTGGGCAGGGTGCGGAGGGTCCAGTAGGATTTTCCGCGCCCTAGTTTGGATTCTTGCAGTGTGCAAGTCCTCGAGAGTGGGTAGGGTGGTGCCAATGATTTTTTCCGCCGTCCTAACTGTCAGTTGAAGTCGGATTTTGTCCATTTTTGTGGCGGCCCCGAACCAAACGGTGATGGAAGAACACAGGATGGATTCGATGACAGCCGTGTAGAAATGTTGCAGCACCTCCTGTGGCAGGCCATGCTTCTTTAGCAGCCTCAGGAAGTACATTCTCTGTTGGGCCTTTTTCAGGATAGAGTTGGTGTTGACCTCCCACTTCATGTCCTGGGAGACTGTGATTCCCAGGAACTTGAAGGTCTCAACGGTTGACACCAGGCAGTTGGATAGTGTGAGGGGTAGCTGTGGTGATGGATGTTTCCTGAAGTCCACCATCATCTCAACTGTCTTGAGCGTGTTCAGCTCCAGGTTGTGACGGCTGCACCAGAGCTCCAGCTGCTCCACTTGTTGTCGGTACGCAGACTCGTCGCCGTCTTTGATGAGACCGATGACCGTGGTGTCGTCTGCGAACTTTATGAATTTGACAGCTGGGTGCGTTGAGGTGCAGTCGTTCGTGTAGAGAGAGAAGAGCAATGGAGAGAGGACGCATCCCTGTGGGGCTCCAGTGCTCGTGGTTCGTGTTGTGGATGATATATTTCCCAGTCTGACCTGTTGTGTCCGTCCTGTCAGGAAGCTGAGGGTCCACTGGCAGATCGTGGGGGACACACCGAGCTGGAGAAGTTTGGGGATGAGGAGTTCTGGGATGATGGTATTGAACGCAGAGCTGTAGTCCACAAACAGGATCCTTGCGTAGGTTCCTGTGTTGTCAAGGTGGTCGAGGATGTGATGCAGTCCAATGTTGACTGCATCCTCCACAGACCTGTTTGCCCGGTAGGCAAACTGAAGAGGATCTAGCAGAGGTCCGGTGATGTTCTTTAGGTGGTTCAGCACGAGGCGTTCAAAGGACTTCATGACCACAGACGTCAGAGCAACAGGTCTATAGTCGTTCAATCCCGAGGGTGCTGGTTTCTTTGGAACTGGGACGATAGTAGACTGTTTGAAGCAGGATGGGACTTCACACTGCTCCAGGGATCTGTTGAAGATTTGTGTGAAGACCGGAGCCAGTTGGTCAGCGCAGACTCTCAGGCAGGAGGGGGACACTCTGTCAGGTCCTGCAGCTTTCTTGATCTTTTGCTGCTTGAAGAGCCGTCTAACGTCCAGTTCGTGGATCTGTAGGGCAGAGGGCGGAGATACGGTAGTTTCTGGTAATGGTGGGCAGACAGGGGAAATGGTGGTGTCCTTTTCAAATCGGCAAAAGTATGTATTTAACTCATCAGCCATACCATTGTTGTACACTGCTTGGGGGGAAGGTAAACGATAATTTGTTATTGCTTTCAGGCCATTCCACACCGATGCAGAGTCGTTAGCGGAGAACTGTTTGTTAAGCCTCTCCGCATAACTTTTCTTTGCGATGTTAATTTCCTTCGTCAGCCTGTTTCGGGCGAGTTTGTAAACTGCTCGATCGGCGCTTTTAAATGCGGATTCTTTCTCTTTCCTAAGCTGCCTGAGTTTGGGAGTGAACCATGGCTTGTTGTTGTTGAATGAGCGGAAGGACTTTGTTGGTACACACATGTCCTCACAGAAACTGATGTATGATTTTACAGTGTCTGTGTATTCATCCAATGTGCCCGTTGAAGTTTCAAAGACGCTCCAATCAGTGCAGTCTAAGCATTCTTGTAGCGATAACTTTGCTTCATCTGTCCATGTTTTAACTGTCTTGACTACCGGTTTTACACATTTGAGTTTCTGTTTGTATGTGGGAATTAAGTGGATTAAATAGTGGTCAGAAAGACCCAATGCTGCATGCGCAACAGACCGGTATGCGCCTTTGAGTGCTGTGTAACAATGATCTAGAATGTTTTCTCCTCTGGTGAAACAGTCAATATGCTGCTTATATTTGGGAAGTTCACGGTTTAAACGTGTTTGATTAAAATCGCCCAAAATGATCAGGGGTGATTCTGGATATTTTATTTCGAGATGGTTTACATGGTCCGCTAGCGTTTGTATACACGCGTTAGCATTAGCTTGTGGCGCGATGTACACGGCAACGAGAATAAAGGAAGCGAACTCACGTGGCTAGTAGAATGGCTTGCAGTTGAGAGACAGTGATTCCAAACCAGGGCTGCAGTGTGCGTCGAGCATCGTGACATCGGTGCACCATTCTTCGTTGATGTAGAAGCATAGTCCACCGCCTTTGGATTTCCCCGATTGCTCCGTATCACGGTCGGCCCGAAGGAGACGGAATCCGGGTAGGTGTAGTGCGGAATCCGGGTGGCGGTCACTGAGCCAAGTCTCAGTGAAGCACAGCGCAGCAGAGCGGGCGAACGTTTTATTGGTCTTTGTGAGAAGCAGAAGTTCGTCCATCTTGTTTGGTAGTGAGCGTAGATTAGCGAGGTGGATCGATGGGAGCGGCGTTCGAAATCCACGCTGCCGAAGCTTGACGAGAACGCCGGCTCGCTTCCCCCTCCTACGTCGGTGTCTCAAAGGTCCGTACAGAGCTGCTACGCCGCTCGCGAGCAGCCCCGAAAAACCTTGTAGATTTTGGTGTGTCGGTGAAAATAGTCCAAGAGTGGATTCCCCAATGCTCAGTAACTCTTCCCTCGTGTAACTGAGTCGCGTAGGATCGCAAAAAACAAATGAAAATGACAAAACCAGGAACAATACTAGGGAGCGTGTCACCGAGGCTGCCATCCGCGGCTCCATCTTGGATGCAAAATCACAGATAATAAATAAACATCTAATACTGTACATAAATACATAAAATAAAACATCAACCTAAACCTGCGTCGAGTGACATCAAATTAAGACTGATACTTTGATTGAAGATATAGTCAAGGCTACATCAACCAAGACCATATAGGACCTGCAAATTAAGACTACAAAAACAAAGACTGACTCAAAACCCAGAGTTTGAAACATCATAACCAGAGATCAAGTGGACACTAAGATGTTGAGACATGATTAAATAAGACTTAAAGGACAACCAACACCATTTTTTTCTTTCCTAACTGACATCAGAAAAACATTTTATAGCATCTACAATACCCAAAACACACAGGCTGATATTTTTTTGTCAAATGCAAAACACTTGTCCAAAATCTGCCTCAAATCAGCTCGAAACTGGGGATTTTCAGAAAGTCCCGCCCCCAGTTCGTGACGTTACGCCAAGTCGTCTTGCCTTGCTCAAGAAACAAAACAGTGGGCTCACGGAGTTCAGATTCGGAGAAGATGCTTTCTTGTTAGTCATCCAGTTATGAATATGATTCAAATAGTTCTAAAGAGGAAAGCATAAATGTTTGCAATCAATTAAAGGAGTCCTCCCATATCCATTGGAACCGTCAATGACAGCAATGTTACCCAGAAAATGCAGAAGATGGCGCCCCAGCTCCATTGGAAATGGGCTGATTTGTCTGCTGGGAATTTGTATCAGCGAATCTCAAATAGTTGTCTTGGTACAACACACAACGATTCATCATCACATTATTTATGTGTTTCCCTTCTAATTTCGCCATCAACACGGATCAACACAAAGTTTTCAGACCAAACAAAGTACCGCAAAATGCATTGTGTGTTGCTTTCTCGGTCAGGGGCGTTCCAAATGTGACGTCACCTAGGGGATCGTCATTAACTCGAAAACAAGACTTCCTGAATATTCAGCGCAAGTCTTAAAACGTAAAATATAGCTATATGGGTTGGACTCTTTGTAAAATATGCTCAGTAGAAGTCATTTGACGTGATTTTCCAAATTATGGACACAACTTATCCGGAGGCGTCGGTTGTCCTTTAAATACCACTTAGAACCAAGACCAAATCAAGCGAAGACTTTGGTGAGTCAAGACAAAGTCAAGACCAAGATGTTTCGGTTTGCATAAATGTACACAACAGACCAGATACAAGTTCAATAATTTAATCAGCGAGTGAAATGAAGGAGGGAGACCCAGTTAATTACAAGCTGTTAAAACTACATCAAGACCAAGTCAATGCCAATACTTGGGAGGCAACACAACCACAGATAATGGGAAGATCAATACTTGTAGACCCTATAAACCCAAATCAAATTACCATTAGAAGTAAAGGTTCTCATAAGTTAAAGGACAACCGACGTCACTTTTTTGTTTCCTGACATCAGAAAAACGTTTTATAGCATCTAAAATACCCAAAACACGCAGTATGATATTTTTATTCAAATGCAAAACACCAATAAAAAAATGCCTTAAAGTGTCCAAAATCTGCAAAAAAATTGAGCTGCGAATTGGGCATTTTCAGAAAGTCCCGCCCCAGTTCGTGACGTCACGCCAAGACGTCTTGCATTGCTGGAGAATCAAAACAATGGCTTCAGATTGAATATGATTCAAATAGTTCTGAAGAGGAAAGGATACATGTTTGCAATCGATGGAAGAATTTATTCCGTGCCATTTTGAGGCAAAATTGGGGGGAAATGTATCCCCAAAAAAGCGGCAGAAAATGGCGACCAACCGCCGTGTGTGGAATTAATCAGCCCATTTCCACAGGCTGATAAATTCCTTACATGGAGCTTGGTCGCCCTCTTCTGGCTCTTTTTGGTGTAACATGACATTTTCAGACCAAACAACAGTGACGTGCGGTGAGGTTCATGGCTGGTGAGGCACTGACGTCATCACAGTCAGATTTACAAACATGAACTCTTCAGAGTAGCTTATTCACCATTTGATTGGCAACAGTTAACATGTTTTGTTTAAAATGGCATGTCAGCATTGTTTATATAAACTGTAGCATAGAAAAAAAGAATTTAAAAAACATTATCATGTTACCTTTACTTATAAATGAAGTCCATGCGCCGCTCCTTCTGAAGAAAGGCATCTATACCTTCTTTGTAGAAGCCTTCCTTATCTTTCTTCAGGTTTAAAAGTCTCTCTATTTCTTTCATTAGATATGTAATCCTCCATTCTGAAAATAAGGCCAAGCAACACGAAAAAATGACTGGATGGTTGCACTTAACTTGCTAACTGTTTACTGTAGCTTGCTCTCACTAATTCCATTATTCTGCAGCCGAGGAGGCGCAAGATGAATCTCTGTAATCACCAGTGCCCCCTGTCATGAGGCAGGAGAACCGTGTGCCTCACCTATGCACACATTTTTGATAAAAATAAAATACAATAAACACCGTTGTACAGTGTTTATAATGTAAAGTCACTCTACATTATATACACCAGCTAAACTGTAGAAATTTAGTTCATATACTAAAAGTGTTTGAACACTTTAATAGCGATATGCAGAGGCACAGCATTCACACACTCTCACTGCAGAGCAAGCCAGCACGGATAGCATAGTGATAGCGCAATCCATGGTGAGGCTCAGCCGGCTGCTGCCTCACCGCTAGTCTCTACTTAGTATTTGAACGGTAAATGTGAAAATTCAGCGATTTTGAAAAAAAAAATCCAAAAATGGTGAAGTTAAATGGAAAAGAACTTTAAGGTACAAATCACTAAATAAATATAACTGTTTAATTTATTTTTTCATTTGATATTTGATGATGACAGGTGAGGCACGGCGTCACCTGCCTCACCTGACTGCACGTCACTGCCAAACAATTACAGCAAAATATATTGACGTGATGGAAGGACTGCTACAATGTGTCCTTTTTTCGGTCAGGGGCGTTCCTTCAGTGACGTCACGTACGGACTCGTGAATAACTCAAAAACAAGACTTCCGGAATATTCAGCGCAAGTATTAAAAAGTAAAATATAACTATATGCGGTGGAATCTTTGTAAAATACACTCCGTAGAAGTCATTTGAAGCCATTTTACAAATTATGGTCACAACTTGTCCGGAGACGTCGGTTGTCCTTTAAGGTAAAGTCAAGATCTAGACTTTGAGCCAACATACCGTACACCGAGACTCAACGATGGAGTCTCCTGGTTGGGGGGAAAAAAAACTCCCAAATATCATCATTTCTTGAAGCGGGAAAACACTGTCACTTAAACGATATGTACAAAAGTGGCTAAATCGTCAATCCATAATCCTTTTATGGAGGCCTTCAGATTAACCTCTTTTCTTTTCTTTTCTTTCCCCGTGTAGCTGCAGGGCATTAACCGAAATATTCCACGGTCGACTTGAGTCGCGTTTTTCTGCTCGGAAGGGCAAGCAAATTAGGCAGGTATCAAAGGGCTCTGCTCTTTTTAATATTACATATTGTATTTACTGACTGGAAGGCAGATGCTTTGTGACTGACAGCCTGCCTAAACACATGTATAAGGGTTCCCCTGAGAGGCAGACCCACCTGGCTGCTTGTCTCATAGGTGAAAAGGTCAAGTGGGATTCTGACTGATCTAACTGATGAGCTGTCATCATGACCCAGTGGAGCGGCAACTGCAATTTATGCAACATTATCCTGTGTGAACATCTGATCCACCACATTGTGAGGCAATACTTTTGAGATACTCAGATCCTTACAGCCGAGATTGATTGATTGATTGATCGATTGAAACGAAGGACGTATTTTTATGACTGACATAAATAAACCAATTGTTGCAATTGCTCCGAGGCCCAATTAATATACTTAGAATTCAAAGTGCCGACACATAGTTTCAGCCCATTTCCCAAATCGGCCTGTCAAATTAGATTTAAAACATGTCATTCACAAACAGCTCTGACGCAGCGGTGCTTGTGTTTCCAAGGCTTGATGTAACAAATCCTTTGCCGCATAGATCTGTGGAACATTGAATTAGACTAATCCGTATATATCCTTCAGTGTAAACGATACCGCATGTAATCCAGAATTCTTCCTTATCAGTGCCAATGGATGTCTTGTATTCACTTTCTACCGATGCATAGTCTGTGTTGAAAGGGAAGTCTAATCCAAGATTTAGCCGTCTCCCCTACCATTGTTGTATTTTTAGCCATTTATTTAAAAAAAAAAGATCCAAGGCTTTTCATGAATTCACACATTTTACCGGCGAGCCCTACCTGGTTTAAGAGACTGCTTTCATTGGCAAGCCTTGACGTGAGACAATAGAAACACAAGTACGATGCACGAAAGCCATAGTTGTTAAGAAGTAAGTAGTCGATGCGGAATGGTTTCTCGATTCCATCTTAGCTCCTTGTAAAATTCACTTGTAAAGAATTAAGAATAGTAAAAATGAAGATCACTTCCCGTGCGCCTATCAGAAATGGATATCTGGACGTTGGTGCAGTTGACTCTTGAGAAACAACAAGTGATTTTTTTTTCCCCCGAATGAACTCATTCACTGCCAGACGATGTGCAAATATGTGTCCACTTCAGTGCCAGGGTTTTTGTCATTTTCTCACAAATTGCAGGGCCCACAGAATATTGAGTTTTAGGACTAAATAAACATTAAATGCAGCGTAAGAAACTTTGGGACTCTCTTCTTTCATCAGAAAGAAACTGTTATTTCCTAAATTATATGGGCCTGGAGTTACATGAGCATGAAATGAGGGTGCCTGTTCAAAATACAATGCAATACATCCATATTGGTTTACATAGCACTTTAACAATGCGCTAACATGGAAAAGGGTAAATGCTTCCCCTTGTTGAAGGAAAAAAAACATTTTCTTTATTTCGAGATTACTTGCTTGTAGAGTTATATAGATTGAAAGTGTGGGCGGCTGTACAAAAGGTAAATGCTGCCCGCTCGTGGGAGTGAAAAACATTGCGAAAGGTCTGACCAAAGCTTGAAACGCACCCCCCACACGACAAAAAACAAAACCCAAACAAATTTGGGAATGGCGCTACATGTCATGCTTTTTAATTCCTGAATAAATTTGGGAATGGCAGTGAATTAGTTAATTAATCTTTATTTGCCGAAACTACGGTACGGCACATTAATATATGTAACCCCTTCAATATTCTGATTTCAAGAAGAGTTAGGCGTCACACACATAATTACGCAAGTCATGATTTATAATGAGCGATCCTTGAGTCTTAATGACTTGTTTGAAGTATTTCATACATTTCAAGAGCTCTTCTGTGATTATATTCCAACGGTAAAAGCTTCGCACCGAAGAAGTATTTCCATCGTGACATCCTGTAATATATTCTCATACAAAACAGTGTTTTCCCAAAAGTTGTCGGAGGCTTGAAGTGTTTCCCGGGAGTCTTGATAATGAAGGTAGTCACTGAAATGCTTTCACTTTGATTAGTTTACCATCTCAATCTGAGGTTCATTACGGAAGCTAATTACGCATCCTATATGATAAGGTTCATTGATCTTTTGCAACAAATCCCTTATCAGGACCTTGCCATCGCACATTATTGCCAGATGTTTTTTTTCTTTTTGCTTTATAACACTCCTGTGCCTCTGCGATGCTTCAGGGGGCAGAGCATTTTTTGGGGTGAAAATAACTAAATGCATAAATAAGTAAACAAACATATTTAGAGAAAAAAACATTTTCAGAGATAATTTGTGCCACTATCTGGGAACAGTCTAGAGCATCATTTGAATATATTAACTCTTCCATCCATATTTCCACAATGCTGATCCTCACTCGGGCCACGAGGACGCCGGAGGCGATATTAGCCGTCTTCCGTCAATAGGTGGGCTACTCTTTGAACTGGTCTCTGACCAATCGCTGTCATTTGAATATCAAAACGTCAACAAAGTTTGATCAGTTCTTTTGCTTACACGGCTTGAAATTTTACAATAATTTATTTATTAATTCATATATAATATTTTCTGACCGAAAAAGATGCACAAAATGGCGAACTCTTGTGGCCACCTCTGTTTCCACAGGCTGATAAATTCCTTAGGTGGAACTTGGATGCCCTCTTCTGACGGCTTTTGGGTGCAACACAAGGTCCCCAGACCAAACAAGTACAGCAAAATACATTGACGTGATGGAAGGGCCGCGACAACGCGTCTTTTTTTGGTCAGCTCTCAGTCGTACAGGAGTGGTCCATCGATGAAAAGGTTTCTTCAGCCGTCATCTGTACTTCCTTGAAGGTGTCGGATGTTTCGCTTCTTATCCAAGAAACTTTGTCAGATAAATGGAAGGGTCCCTTTTTATTTGCTCATAAGTGGACAAATCACTGATTAACCTATTTATTTTGTCTTCATAATCCGATGTGTTGAGAAGCACTGTACGCCTACCCTTGTCTGCTGGCAAAATAGTAATATTTTTATCTTTTTGTAGGGTAGTTAATGCCTTTCTCTCTTCTAATGTTATGATGGATGGAGGTGATTTGGCACTGATATTTTAGTGCGCAGATCATCTGCCTCTGCATCGGAAAGTTTATTTTTAATAGCCGATTCAGTAACTGACAAAGTTTCTTGGATAAGAAGCGGAACGTCCGACACCTTCAAAGAAGTACAGATGACGGCTGAAGAAACCTTTTCATCGTTGCTAAGACATTGTTGGTAAATTGAGGAGATGAAATTGAGTGTTTTGTTTTTATGTGCAGTTTTACAAGAAAAAAACTAAAATAAAAATACCAAATGGTGGATCCTCATCTATGTGTTGTTTTTTTTTTTGGGTGGGGTCGGTTGATTAGCTCACTGTCTACCCCTTGTTATCAGATCAAAGAAATGGTTAGGGCAGAAGATTTTATGTATCATTACCATTACTTGTTGATAACTAAACAAACACCATCGTTTAACTTCAGGGCCAACATGGTTTGATGTTGAATTTTTATTAGTGGTCCATCGATGAGAAGGTTTCTTCAGCCGTCATCTGTACAAAAGTGAAGGTTTCGGACGTTTCGCCTCCTATCCAAGAGGCTTCGTCAGCGAACTAAAGTCTGACTGGTCGTATCGGCCCCATTTATATATCACTAATGTCCAGACCTGGTGGCGCCGGACACAGCTATGATAGGTCCCTACTCTCAGGTTGGGGGGGGGGCGCGGGACCCCCCCCTGTGGCCCCACTGATTGTTCCTACATTCCTGACTAACGATTGGCCTATTACCCCCACTCCCCCCGGTATCACCTCATCAGCATAACGACCCTCATCAGCATTGCGAAAGTTGCCTAACCTGTTTTGCCTGAGCAGGCTATTGTATGAACGATCCAAATTGAACCTCACACCACCAGACCGGTTTAATGAAGGATTTTGTTGTATTATAAGAATCGCCTCTTTTACCCCCCTTTCAAACCATCTATGTTCTTTCGCTAAAATTTTAACCTCATTGTCGTCAAATGAGTGGTTGCTGATGAGGTGATACCGGGGGGAGTGGGGGTAATAGGCCAATCGTTAGTCAGGAATGTAGGAACAATCAGTGGGCATTGTTGATCATCATAGTAACATACTGGTCGATTTTGGTTATATACTTTAAGGGTTTTTGAATTACATTTGTCAAAATTGTCAAAAAGTTCTATCTTCCGTGTTCATTTTTAGTTATGCATATCAAGGGAATGGCACTGATACATTTGAGCTGATTTGGCTTTTTAGAGTTGAAAATGCTTCAGGCATCCCAAAAGTTGGATGAAAATTCGTCAAGGGGATATGCATTAACAAATAAAATAAATAAAATGAAAATTTTCCATTAGATAGTAGCTCGGGTATATTTATATCTGTCACCGTGGCAGTTCAGGCATTTTCTTTATGAAAGTTAAAAATCCAGATAAATCTTTCATGACACATTTATGAAAAGCTTGGTACCTGTGACCACCGAATATTAATTGTGTGCGTGTGTTGGGAATGTATGATCGGACGCAACCATTGCATGCATTTTTTTGCAATACTCGGTGGAAGGATTAAATGGGATTATTTAATGAGCAGTGGAGAATTAATTTTGTTTGACATTATTAAATAGGAACATTTTTCATTAGATGCTGGATGACCAAAAAAACTGTACTAAATTGCGCCATCATTCTCACGAAGGATATAACAGGATCAGACCAGATTCATCACTGCCAGACAAAAGGAAGTCAAACAATGACACGCTTTGCCTCATACGCCACCAATTCCTTTTGTGTGTATGCACAGGTTAGAGGCGAGAATTGGCCGCCCCATTGATTTTTACGACTTGTACAAATTACACGGCTATTTCTTTAATCAAATGTATTAGCCATCTTTGATGGGATAGCCACGATTTTCTCCCTGAGCTGTCTTTTCGGTTTGTTGGCTTTTCCTTTAGAGTTCGCTGAAGTCAACCGACCAAATTAAAATAAGCATTTTACCTCCTGTGAAAAACTTACTTTGAGTTGGGTCTCACTGTTTGTCCAGTGAATATGAAGGATCTAGAAAACACCGTTTAGTTTTGTCATTACTTGCTTGAATAGTGAGCACAGCCAGAGATGGAATTGAGCAGCTTTTTGGAGCTTCTGTGACTGTTTTTGATGATTTTAGTCAGTCTGATTGTGCTGTTTCACAAAAAGGATCTCTTGGGTGACTATATAAACTACTATAATATGTTAGCAACTTGTATGAACTGTTTGCAGTTACCGAATTTTGCATTCACTTGGTTTTGTTTCACATCGTCTTGGTTTATACGGTATTAAAGTCTTTATCATGGCTCGGCTTTCATTTATGTGATCTCTAAGTCTTTATCTTGACTTAATCTTTGAGATCTATCTGGTCTTGGTCAAGACTTGCACCTGTGTGGCCTCCGTACTGCACTTTTATAAGATATTCAACCTTAATAAGGCAATGCAAATGCAATAAACAGAACTAGCGGAGTGGTGCGAGTCTCATCTTCTCAGACGGTTATGCACAGGAAGATGAATCACATTCTCGTGAAATATGGTTACCGCGTTTATGATTGATATTGAAAACAAAATTATTTATGACCAATCGCAATGCCAACTTTGACAGGAGGTAACTTATTTGCAGTGTGTGTGACTATGCTCAAGTGTGTTTTTAAGTTTGACGGCTTATGTAAATTTGTACTGCATACTGGATGTCAGGTTTTTGTCCCCTCCAGGAGTAAAATGAAAAAAAGGACATTTGGATGGAGCAGAAAAGTAAGGGAATTATAAACAATCAAGCATACAGCATACCAAATCTGGGAATACAGACACCTGCATTGCAATTCAAGGACTTTGATCAACAATACACTTTTTCCATATGATATGGACATTTTTTCATTTCAGTCTCGTCAGGGCTTCTAATAGATTTCACCCCCCATCCCCGGCCCGAAAAAGCTACTTGTTAATTATTATTGTTATCAGACGACTACTCTAATGAATATTCAGTGCAAGGGCTTCCTTTTGAGGCGCACATATCAGCATCAGCAATTATCTCTGTGACTGATAAAAACCAAATATTGCACCCACTGAATGCAAAATGAGACAGAGGAGATTGTTTTTCAATAGTTTGTCCTCTTTACTACTTATTGTCAATTTTCCTTTTTTTGTTTCCACACATAGGCGCAAAAGCATTGACTTCATGTGCATTGACTTCATGAGACACATGAACCTCATCCGTGTAACATACTCTGCTAATTGTGTTATCTAGTCATGAATATGATCGCGGGAGACGAGGAAACAAATACTTATTCAAATGCAAAAAGTAAGAATGAGTCAGAGCTTGTAGGTTACAGGCAACTAAAACTGTTTAAAAAACTCTTTTTCTACAGTATTTAGTGAATAACACTTTCGAATATTGTTTATCAAAGGCTGGTTTGTAAGTTGCATCCCACTGATTAAAAAAAAAGACAATGTCATGATTCAACAGTTTATCACTTCAAGTTTACTCATTGGCATAAGCTTTTTTGCAATTTCATCACCTCCTTAATAAATAAATAAAGACCATATTTTCCGGTGTATAAGTCGCACCGGAGTATACGACGCACCCCGATGAATAATGTCTTTTCAAAATGTTTCCGTATTTAAGGTGCACCGGACTATAATCATCTTCAATGAATGAAAATAGTTTTCCAAATTTAATATATACATATATAAAAGTTTTCCAAACATAAGGCACCAACAAGAGAGGCTGGTCTTATGCAATACTTCTTCTCCAGAGTAAAATGGAGTCAGTGACTGCTGATAGTAGTTGCGAGACATGTTGTGGTTCAATATTACTTCACATATAAAACACACCACTCATCAGGATCTCACTTGGATAAAACAATGTTCAGATTTATGGATTGGATATGTTTTTTTTAATGTTTTAACAGATGTATTTTACTTCATTATTTTACTTTTGACATCCAAGTATTTCCAAAAATTCCCAAAAAAGTATTTTCCAAAAAATACTTCCATTTATATAATGCTAAAATGGCCGATGCAAACCAAATGGCAGGCTTACGGTGTCTTTTTTTTCCCAGCATGGCCTCCTCCTGCTTGAAGTAAAATGCTCAATTTACCTGCTGGTCTATGTTCCGACACCTCCTGCTCCAAAGTATCATTTGAAGTGTGACTGGAGGAATTGCGTATACACAAGTGGGAAGAAAGAATTTGAAAGGTGGAATTTGAAAAGTGGGAAGAAAGGTGGAGCTTTGCCGGTGGAAGAGTCCTCAAGAGGTTGCAGCAGCTGTTGCTCCTTCATGCTACAGTGGCTCACTATCACCTCTGGAGGAATTAAAGTGAATTTCAAGACTTCCCGGAGCTAAACAAAAATGAATGTTGCTCTTTGTAATGGCTGATCAGTCGCTACTTAAATATGTGCAATTATAGCTTGTGCGGAAGAACCCCATGGGTCCTTAACATGCCTGGTTGATTATTTATTTATTTATTTTTGTCTTTTTTAGTCTCGCGCATGTGTTAGGTGAAACCTTTTATTTTGGAGTTCACAAACATGACCTCACAAATGTCCCCCAATAGCGCCCCCTGGAAAAGTTGAAAAATTAGCCCCTGAGACCACTTTCACCAATCGGCAGAGAATTCAGTGAACGTGTCATGATGGTAAACGTGACTACGACTTTTGCAATAATGCGCGACATTACAGTTTTTGTTTCGAGCTGCCATTTTGGATGAATTTCAAGGTTCGGAAGAACTGCTACCAGGGAATTCACACAAATGGAACGCATTTAGGAACTAGTAACCATAGATTATTTTGTTTTCCCCTCCGCCAATGACGGTGTATAATTTCCATTCGGAACAAAAAAAAATCTCGCAGCACACCATCAAGGGGGAAAAAACACAAGTGGATTAATTTATTCGCTGCCATTCCCAAATTTATTCGGGAATTGAAAAGTGTGACTTTGAGCACCATTCCTGATTGGGTTTTGGTTTTTCTTGCTGGGGCTGCCGATAAAGTGCTGGTCAGACCTCTGGCAATGTTTTTTTCCCTTCCACGAGGGGTCAGCATTTGCCTTATAATATTCATGTCAGCACTTTGTTACAGCTTCAGCTGTTGTTCGAGCATTATATAAATCAATAGGTATGCTTTGTGTTGCATTTTGTACAGCCACCCCCATTTCAAGCTCTGATAACTCCAGAACCATATAACTCAGGATTTAACTATTTTTTCTGATGAAAGAAAATAGTCTAAGGTTTCTAATGCTGTATTGAATGTTTATGTCGTCCTAAAACTCAATATTCTTTGGGTCCTGGAATTTATAATAATAATAATAATGATAATAATAATAATAATAATAATACATTTGAGTGAAAATGACAAAAACCCTGGCACTGAAGGCACACCTTTTTGCACATTGTCTGGCAGTGAATGAGTTAATATACCACGTGAATTACCACAAAATGTACACTGCAATTACACGGTGTTAATAAATAATTTATAGATGAATTAAATAATTTTGGACAACTTTGTGTTAGCTAAGAGGTAATTTTAATATCAGCACTGGCCATGCGTTATTTTGAATATAATGAAAGCAATTCTTGCAGTTACCATTTTTTTTTCGACACCCGCAGGATGATTAATGCACATAGTTTGTCACCAGAAGTCCATTTTCACATTCATCTTCCGAGTCCATGTGCTCATCCCCAGTTTCATTTAAGCCGCATGAAGGTTTGATGATGATTTATGGCATCACTTCTCATTTGCGGAATCTTAGTCAAGTGTAAAACTCTCATGGGGGTGTGAAGAGAGGACCCTAAATCCTCAATTAAATGGATGCTGACAGTCGACAGCCATAGGAAAGTTTTAAGTTGTCAAAGCGAGGAAGGCCTGTTCTTTATTACAATTCAATTCAGGAGGCTATTGGCGCTGTCCAATGAAGAATTAGAATACATATATTTAAATACTACTTGATCCCAGCAAACTGGTAATTCGACTTTGCGCGGCTTTCATTCAAAATTAATATTTATTTCATCAGTGTTCAAAAGGAGCGTAATATGTATTTTATTGCTGTTAAAGCTATCAAAAATTGTTTTATGGTAATCTAAATGTCTTCATATGTGATGCGGTAATTAACTCATTCACTGCCATTCATACATTTTTTGGGGGGAATTGAAAATATAACCTGGACCGCCATTCCCGAATTAGTTCGGTTTTGTTTTTTCTTGCTTGACCTCTGGCAATATTTTTCCCTTCCACAAGGGGACAGCATTTCCTTTTTGTCCATGTAAGTGCTTTATTGCAGCTTCAGCTTTTGTTTAAGCGCTATATAAACCAACATGTATGTATGCATTGTATGTTGGACAGCCACCCTCATTTCAAGCTCATATAAATCCAGACCAATATAATTTAGGAAATACCTATTTTTTTCTGATGAATGAAGAGACTCTAAAGTTTCTTACTCTAGGTTGAATGTTTGTCGGGGGTGTCCAAAGTCGGTCCTCGAGGGCCACCATCCTGCCTGTTTTCCAGCTCTCCCAGGAGCAACGCACCTGATTCAAATCATCAGGACCATTTTGATGCTGCTTCAGAGCTGGCTGATGAGCTGATGATTTGAATCAGGCGTGTTGCTCCTGAGAGAGCTGGAAAACAGGCAGGACAGCGGCCCTCGAGGACCGACTTTGGACACCCCTGGTTTATGTAGTCCGAAAAGTAAATATTCTGTGGGTCCTGGAATTCAAGTGACAATGGCAAAAACCTTCGCACTGGAGTGAACACATTTTTGCACATTGTCAGGCAGTGAATGAGTTAAAAAAATCAATCCCCACAGGAAACAAACTCAATCATCGGCCTTTTTACGCTGTTCTGAAGACGAAACTTGACATTCGAGCATCAAGCACCAAAAATAATGTTGTTTTTTTTAATTTTATTCACAAACGATGCACCACAGTGGTCTTGTGGTCCACACATGTGCCCTCAGTGATTTAACTCAAATCCTGCTCAGCCCCGGCTTGCACGGTTTGCCATTTGAACATTACAATTACAAGCATGTTCGGTTATGTGAACTTTCTATGTTTTTCAGAGATCTATATGAACTTTTTTTTGTCTATGTGTGCCTCATTGATCGATCATTGACCAGGTCAGGGTGCACCCTAAGCACAGTCTGATGATTTCCACTCCTGCTCACTGTAATTAACACAAGCGCTATAAAAATTGGATGAATTGATGATTTGAATCGGCCCGGATAAATACAGAGGGTTGTGTCAGGAAGGGCATCCGATGTAAAAACTTGGCCAAAACAAACATGCGAATCAAACCTCTGAAGATGGAGGTTACTGATTCGCTGTGGCGAGCCCTGACGGGAAAAGCCAACAGGAAAAGAAGATGATTTGAATCCCCCGCCATTGAGTGGTGAAATTCAAATGTGACGTAAAAGGTTGTTTTATATTAAGCAACTTCTGTTGCCATATTGTCTTTCCTTTGTTGACCTTTAGTTTGATTTTAGGTTTTTTTTGTGACATGGTAAAGGTTAATTTCATCTTCATCCGATCGATGCCACCTGTGATGTCGTTTAAGGCCCGGTAATCGAAGTCTGTTCATGATTTTTTCTTTTTCTTAGTTCAGACACAGATGCTTGCTGGCCATGTGCTGATGGACAATTTGGAGAAGCTTGACGAGCAATCAGTCGTAGCGTTGTATACTGATTATATCATTTAGATAATAATTGCGCTCGAAATAACAGAGCAGAGGTTTTTAGCCATTGGTTTCATAGCTTCTCTGGATCAAGACAGCAAACAGATCAGGAGTCATGATTTTGAAAACAACAACAACCAAAAAACTTAGCGATACTAAAATTGAGAAAAAAAGCAATTGAACTTTGAAGCACTGGAAACAAGAAGTACAGTATGAGACGAGATTGATGTTGCCCAATCTATAGGAAACTTGTGAACACGTTCCCATGGAAGACTATTGACTAGAGTCCAGCATTGATCATAACATCATAAATAAACACTTCCACATCTTTGTAAGCACAGTCAGCTATGTCAGAGAGGAGAAAATGTCCTTGCATCTGGCCTTGGATCCTTGGATCCCCGATACTGTTTTAGTTCATTGCAGATTACAATGAAATGAAAAATAATTTGTACCTAAAGGCTGGATCTACACTGCAGGTTGATAGTGTTCAAGTATGATTCATATCTTACTTCCTTTCACATGTACTTTCAAGTGCACCGGATTCATTATCACTGTTTACTTTAGCTGAACACCAGACACAACCCGCACATACATACACTTTGGAGTAAAAAAAAAAAAACATAATAAACGAAAATGATTACATGTAATTATATGAACCAAAATGACATACCCAGATCATTTTACCACTTGTATTGCTTTTTTTATGTGGTATATTTGTCTGCCTTTCAATTCAAATGTTTTTTGGGGGCAACTGTCATCAAAAAAGGTGGGTTGTATTAAACATAGGAATGAGTACACATATTCAGAATGGAGTCACCTTGACATATATTTGAGTCATCATTCATATTCAGATAATTTGTTTATTTATGTATTTATTCATTCATTCATCCATAAATCCATCCGTCATCCATTTCTTTCTTTATTGCATTGTTTCGTTCTTTCTTTCTCTCGTTCGTTCGTTCTTTATTTCTTTCATTATTTATTTATGTATTTTTATGTATTTTTTCATTTATTTTTCACTTATTAATTTTGTTAGATTTATTTATTTATTTTTGAATGTATTTTTTCATTTTTTCATTTATTTGTTTATTTGTTTTTCGTTATTCAAATGTTCTGTCTTCAAGCTAATTTGACACGCATATTGTGCCACTTGCAAAGAAAACAAAATCAGACTGGCATTTGTGTCATGTATCGTATGACTCCAGACTAAATGACTTACAAAGTGTGCGAAATGCAACACGTGTCTTTTAAATATTCAAGATTGGTTGCACAAGTCTCGTAGGCAATCTCTGAGGAGCACACCTGCTGCAATCTTCTCTAACTCCCTGGAATTGCCACAGTGTGTTTCATTTGGATGTTTGGTTATTGTTCCACAATTATTCAAGGAAAACGGCTGATCCCACTGTGATGCTTATCACCTCAGCTTCAATATCGACATGCTATGCTTCGCTCAATCATACAGAGCTCGTCGAATACTAATGCTGTTGATGGTTATGAGGTGCTCAGAAGCTATGGGAAATAACCAAGCTCCCTTTTATGTGCACTTCTAAAAGGGGTGGGGGGGAGAAAAAAATAAATAGATAAAAGCAAAGAATTCACTGAGATTCAGACAGTTGCAGGTGATCAGTGCTCTGTCTCGCTAAAGTTGAGGTTCATAAATCATACCTCAAAGTGCACATCGGGACCCAGCTGCGCCGAAGAGGAACTCTCGAATCATTAGTTCCAAAAAGAGTGATTTCAAATGGTTTCATCATCCCAAGGCAATCCCTGTCTGTCTGTGCGTATGTGTTACTGTATGCAAAACTTTTTAAGTACATCAGAATCAGAATCAGAATCATCTTTATTGCCAAGTATGTCAACAACAACAACAGTTTGGTAGATCTGAGAAAGAAACACTGCACGCAACATTGCAATAGTTGTCCCAAGAACGAGGACACACAGATTCTACTGTTTTAGTTTTTGGTGTCACCAAAAATGATTAGCATAGCAGTCATATGGAGCGTGCTAGCATAACATTTGTTTGGTGTAAAATGAAGCCTTTTCAGGTCAATTAATGACCATTTTCCCCTGAGTAAATGTTGGAAATTGAAGACGACCGCTATGTTTTTTTCTTAAATCACACAGCAATGTTTAAGGTACAGTATTTTCAGGTGTATAAGGCGCACCGGAATATAAGGCGCAGCCCCAATGACTTTTGTATTTTCAAACTTGTTTTATATATAAGGCGCACCTTCAAAGGTTTTCCAAATATTATACAGTAAAGTCTCGTTATATCGATATCGGATATATCGATAGTCCCGGTTATATCGATACTATTTCTATGCACACACAGAGAAAATTACATGCAAACAGGGTCGGATATATCGATAGTCCCGGTTATATCGATATTTTTTAGGACTCCCTTGAATATCGATATAACGAAACTTTACTGTATTTACATATATAAAACTTTTCCAAATATAAGGCATTATAAGGTGCTACATTTGAGGCTCTTATGCACTACTTCTACAGGAGGAAATTGAGTCAGTGGCTGCTGACTGTAGTTTCGCGACCTGTTGTGGTTCACATATTAGGCGCACCTGCATGTTAGGCGCAGGGCTATCTTTTGAAGAAAATCAAGGCTTTTGGGTGCGTCTAATACACTGGAAAATACAGTTAGTTTTTAAGTAGTGGAGGCTTGTCAAAATAAGTCAATGACAGTATAACTCCAATGAAACTATAGAGTATACAAAAGTGACAAGAAGTGCCCAAATTCATGCATCAGTATTTTGGCCATTCATTGTAATTCAATTATAAAAAAAAAATAAGTTAACCCATTGTTGAATTGAATTCAATAAACATGGTGTTATGTCTCTAAAATAAACCAATTGGTTGGTTTGCCTGTACCTTTCACAGGGATCCCAGCCAATTGGGAAATCTTAACATTGGTATTTTTACTCCTCACAGATAATGTGGGTCCTTTCATTGAAATGCAATAATCTTGTAGCAACAGTTGCTGAGAAACTGAAACAAGCTGATTATTTCAGGAAAATCCAAGTGAATGTAATTTGTGTGACCAATCTTTTATTGTGCCTTTGACCATAGCACTTATTGTTATCTCTTCTTTTGCACTCTACTGTTTCAACAAACAAGCACAAAAAAACTAGTTCATACTTCAGTGCAGCCGCTGAGAAACGTTTTAAGGCTCACTTACACATATTTCAGGGTGTTTTACTATACCTACAAAACCACAAACACACAGATTCATGCACAGACATTTAAAAAAAAATAAATAAATAAATAAATAAAATAAAACAGGACATGCTCTGTATGACGCTCTGATGCTTTTTGGTAAAGTACCAGAATGCATCACCAACTGAAGATTTTCCCCAAAGGATGACAAAAACAAATGAACAGCATACCGCAGTACGATGAACTACAAATTGGATTTTTAAACTTTTTATTGACCTTGCTTGAAAATGTATGTTTTTCAAAAGCTTATCCGTCGTCAGTAAGAAAACATTTCACACACTGTGTGTGTGTGTCTGTGCATCTGTGCATGTGTGTGCGTGTGTGTGTGTGTGTGTGTGTGTGTGTGTGTGTGTGTGTGTGTGTGTGTGTGTGTGTGTGTGTGTGTGTGTGTGTGTGTGTGTGTGTGTGTGTGTTTAAAAAAAAGAACAACTCTTTTCCAAAAACCCAGATTAATTTGTTTCACTTAATGCATTACAAGGTCGACAATTTGCATGCTTTGGTAAATGATGATGGTGATAATAATAATTATATTTTTCAAAATAATAAATGGATTATAGTACATAGGGTCATATTCCTCGATCCTACTCTTTTCTTTATGCAGACTGATTTATCAACATCTCTCTCTCTTTCCCTCTCCTTCCCTCTCTCTTTTTTCCTCCCTAGCCCTCTGTGGAATCAATTCTCTATGGCAGATTGCAGTATGCTAAGTGTCTGCTCAGACTTTATGCGGCGTCTCCTTTCGGAAAGCCACTATCTCTGTCTCCACATTCTGTCTCTCATTTTTTTTAGTTCTTTATGCGCAGAGCAGTGTTCAGTAATCCTCTCTACTCTTAGCATTTAGCAAAGGAGCCGAGAGAGCTTTGTAACCAGATGTACGACTGGGCAAGAGAACTCTTGGAGTAACTCACAATGTTTACAAAGCCCCTTTTGTACGACATGGAACCTATCAAATATGTACCAGCCCGAGACACATGTTTGGTACATCCTAAATAATGGACTCACCACACCCAGAAAAAAAAACAATATCTTGCAGCCTTCACAACTGGCTGTTGTATGTGATTGTGACACCAAGTAGCCATTGAGCCGAAACGTGTCAAGACAAATGGGCTAGCGCTTTAAGACGCAGCTTTGTAGCTGTACCTCAAAGAGAAGCTAAACACATTTGAGAATGACCATTCTGGCCAGAGAACACAGATAATTGGAAAAGTGAAAAGGAATTTGGGAAACCCAGAAAAAAATCTTCCCCAAAAAACAGAAATGCTAATGTCAGCCGAATTTGTTGCTAGCCATTAGATCTGGACACTGCTGGTTGACACTCCACATTCTTCACTTTGCGGCAGAGGATAGAATGACAAACCATGTATCCATTCTCATATTTGTTGTTTGCAAGTACGCGGCAGTCAAATTGGTGCGCGAAAGGCAGCATAGTCTTCGTTGTCTTTCATTACTTTTCAAACTACAAAACCAAAGTAAGTCATAATCCTACCATAGCAACTCAAATGAAATGTGCTTATTGTGCAAGCGAGCTTCTTGGTTTACGTATTGAGGCACACACAAATGTTGCCGTCTGACATTTGTACTGCTGATGATTCCTTGAACGTAACCAAATACGTGTTTTACGAGCATTGATGAACTAAACTTTCTTGTAGGTCTGGAATTGTCTTCACATGTTTAATCAATCTAAGGAGACATTCTTGCATGGAATCATTTAAAGCCCTTACTTTCCTCAACAAGCTCCTGCTGTTGCAACTTATTATTATTCCTGAACCTCTGCCTTTAGCTTCTGAGGATGTCAGAAAGTAGAACAAAGCAAAGGAGAACAAAAAGAATAGATTAAAACACAAGAGGGAAAGGGCGAGATTTGAAAAGTGTAATCAGGTTGAAAAAAAATGTTAAGACCATGATGATCCCAACAGTTGTGCGTTATTGAAAAGCTATCTCTTCAACGGAGAGTCCCAAAGTGGCTCTGTTGTCTAGCCTCCACTCCATGTCAGCTACTATAATGACATTTAAACCACAAAGATGGTGACGGAACAAAATGGAGGCTCTACGTCCAAGCTAATGGTGCAGTACAATATTGTCTTTGACATGCAAAGGTTTCCATTCCAGCGTCATATGTACTTGCTTTTTGAGCTCAGATGAGGTGGCTGGAGGGGGAGGAGGGTTGATGATAATGTTTGTCAACCTGAAGTGACCCGTGACCACAGTAGGAAATGAACAATTATGCCTCTCAATTGCATTAAGCCAGTGTATCCATATCACCTTGTCTGTCTGCTCCACTGAATTTCCTCTCAGTCATTCAGAACAGGAAATTAACATTTACCCCTACCATCCCATGTGTTCGCCTACCACTCAGAAGACTTCGATAGGAAAAACTGGGTGATGTGTTTGGTATTTCTTTTGTTTCCGCCCCTACTTTCTGCAGTTTCTTTATTGATGAATGAAGGAGGGGCCAATATGATGACTTTTTTATTCATGATTTGCTTTTTTTTTAAATAATAAACCTACGAGAATAGGTTACATATGATGAGATAATGATTTCTTGGTACTTGAACAAGTTGAAGCAGATTGTGGTTGGTTGCCAAGGCGGATTTTGTTCATGGTGTCATAAAACCTGGGGGAAAAACAGGTACCAAGAAGAAGAAGTGAACGAGTTTATGTATTTATGCATAACGAGCATTTCATGTATTCAGCTACATTTTTTCATTCATTCATTCATTCATTCATTCTATTTTAACTTGACTTGACTTTTAACACAAGCAGTTGTTCAGTCGACTCAGCCATGGTGATGCTACAGAGTTGCTGATTGTCCTTTGTCCACCTCTGTTCTTTTTTGTGTGCAAGTTGTCAAATGTGTCACAGTTTTTTTTTTTTTTGTATATTTGTTTGAGTTAATCGTTCACTGATAAATAAAGACTGGCCTTTCCTGTCAAAAACACTTAGGTGGATTTTAATCTTCACAAACTCTTTCGTTTCACCCATGTAACTGAGTCAGCCATTTTGCTGCTCCTCCTGCGGTCCTGAACACTCAGCTCAGATGAATTTAAGTGTGGTTAGTTCCCTGTGGAAAATTAAAGATGATCAAAATTTTGTGGAGACAATATCTTTCATGACAATTCCTGTTCTAGTAAAATATCATTTGGGTTGCTCCATAGTCTTGTGTGCCAAAATGGGTGTTCTGCAGAACTATGAGACTCGTTTGTGGCATTCCATTCGATCATACGTTTTGTTCCCCAATTGGCACCACATCCCTAAAGTTGAATACATCAGTGTCAATTACAAAAGCAAAAAAGTCAAAAGTAAACTGACTAATAATCAATTGACTCAATGCTTTTCTTTTCTTCCTCTCTCTCTCTGTTACATGCTGACGATATTGATGGCACCTCTCATTAAAGGTAAGGGAACTCTTGTTCTTTGCATGTCATGGCAATTGTCCTGAAAAGTGTCTTAGCCGTTGCGTGAATGCCTTTCGTGGTACAGCTAGTTGACCTAAACCCCCGTGTCAAAATCATTGCCAGGGGGGCAACATCGCTCAGAGGAAGGTTGGTCCAGTTCTGCCCTTTCTCTCAGCAAGTAGGTCCCCTCCCTATGTGTTACATCATCACAGTCGGTTAGGCAGAAATGGTTTCCGGTGTCAGCATGGTTCAGCCGTCAATCACCTTTCAGGCACGACCTTTTTATCTGGGTTGTGACTTTGTGGCAGAGATGTCATGAAGCGAGCCATGCATAGTCTGTATGTCGTTAGCATTGGACTATGGTAACATGGTCTCATTGTGTAAAGTTAATTCATCAGAACAGGCTGCTGCATGATATCAGATCACTAACTTGGTGGAAAAAACAGTATATTTATGAATAGAAGTGATCTACTTTTTAACAGCAGCTTCTGAGTTAGTCATAGGACCTTGTAAACTGCAATCTGTGTGTCTGCTTCTATGCAATCTCCCTTCTTCCTTGGCGTCTCGCTCTGCTTGCCACCATAATATAAAATATTGCTGTTACAGTCAGAACATTGTAACAACTGAATGGATTTTTAGAATACTGTACATACAAAATTGTACTGAAATACTTGCGGTATTTTTTATTTTATTTTTTCAAATTGAGTTCCCTGCAGTTGTGAGAGCATGTATGTTTTTTTGTTTTTTTTTTGTTTTTGGTAATTAACACCAGTACAAATCCACCCAGCTAAAGAAAAAAAATGCATATTTCGCTCATGGTGTTCTGGCAAATGGTTGTGACTTTCATGAAATGTCAACACTGTAAATTCAAAGGTGCATGATTCGACTCATATGTTTAAACGGTTGGCGAACTATAATTTGGGAACACAGGGTTATATCCCACTCTTAAATAGAAACAGTTGTTACCCCCGTTAATATGAACTTCATTGATCTCCTGAGGAGAACAGCATAAGCCCAGGAGATGAAAATACAATAACACAAACATCATCTTGATGATAATGTTGTCATCCTGCTAATGCTATACCCCATCACTGCTGGCTTGGGGATTCAATTATATTTGATGAAATAGACTTCAGACCCACTTTCCCAGTCACATTTAGACAATATACACTGTCACTTGCCTGAACATCACCGTTGTGCAGCTCATGGGTGGCGGCCCATGACCGGATTTCATCTCCCGTGCCATGCAGTTAAAACAAACAAGCTAAAAGAAAAGAGAAAAGCCCAAAGCATCAAATAATAACTATCAGTTCAATAAATAATTCAGATTCGGTGAAGGAACAGATGGCTTTGTTGTTGCTAACAATAACATGTTTATGATCCGAAAAAAATGTAGTTTATGCCCTTTTTCTATCTTGTCCTATTTCATATTTTAGCATAGCCTGGTTAGGGATATTCAGTCCAAGTCTGGTTGTACATGTACTCTCCAATCCTAGCATAGTTTATCAGGGTTTATCCTGTCTGAACCCATCCTTATTTCCCTTCCTATACTACCATATTTTAACAAATCTTGGTCGCACTTGACCAATCATGTCCTACATCCCATCATATATTGACCTGCACTGTCATATCGTAGCTTAGCATAAACTATTTTTGGGTCTCCTATCCTATCCTAACATAGTCAAGTTTAGGTAGTTGTGCTCAGTCATATCTGATAATGGAAGTTGTTTTATGTAAAATTGCCTTGTTACAGGTTCGGAGAGATCGCAGCAGAGAAATGACCACAAACAACGACTGTATATATATATATAATATAGAATATATATATATATATATATATATATATAAAATAGTTATATATATATAATTACGCTAGACACAAGCCGACACTCTTATATAAACATATATATCATATATTATATACTGTCACCTTCATGCCCCCACGTAAAGACTCCAACATCACAGTTCAGATCCAGAATAGTATACCTTACCGTTGACAGAGGGCGGAGAGCCTGCGAAACACCCCGGTAGAGAAATCTGGATAACCGATGAGCTGGACACTCGTGCACAGTTCACAGCAGACTCTAACCGATATTGAGGAACCCTCATCTTATAGACCCAACTCACGCGGAAACAAGTGGCCAGTTTGTCTTCGCTAGAGATGACTCATTTCTCCCCCCTCCCTCAGCCTTGAGACCAGGTGCTCCAGAAAAATATGTTGTGTATGATACATTGTCGGGCGTATGACAAAATGAGCAGTTCATGCAGGAAAATACAAAACATAGATAAGTGTGGAACAAGCAATAAAACAAATGGTACCAGGTGTTCATGATCAGTGTGAGAGAAATACAGAAAGTGGCAAACAAATTGTATAACCATATGGGTCAGCTCAGGACACCAATAAAAATTTCTTCCTTCAGAAGTGTTGCCCACTGTTGAGAGCATGGCTTGATGACAAATCTAACATGTTAAGGTTGTATATCTTCAGGCTGATTTTACCGTTTGTTTTCAGTAAAAATCCACACATCAGCAACCCAGACAAGCTCTTTGAAAAGTCATGCCGCATGTTAGCTTTTAAGCTCACAGAATCCAAATTACCTTAAAAATCCAACAATATACTTATAAGTATCAGTATGAAAGCATGCAAGTACACCCAGTGGAATTTGATATCTTAATTAACCGTGAGCTGTTTGTCGTCTTGGGGCGAAACAAATACTTGAGATATCTCTGTTTTTGTTCCATCATATGCATTGATGTGTTTGAGGTGTTACAGCACCATAACAGACATTTTAAGCACACTCACACCCCACTCCCCCCTTTTATTATTATTTAAAGAGCCTGTGTGGAAATTGTGAGTTTGCTGGAGCGAAATGAAAGTATGTTTTTTATCCCTAAAGCTACATTCATAAATAGCTATGCAACGCTTGAAAAAATAGCCGGAGGAACCGTAAATCTATGCGTTGACATCTCTCTTAGCCCCTCGCACACCCTCTGTGCCGATTTGGTTGCCAGCACCAGATGCACGGCAGTGAACACGTGATTTGCACATGACTGCCCACGCATCTTAAACCCTCATTACCTTGTAATCAGCGCCCAAGACAAATGTGTAGTTAGCCTTTCTCAAGCGAGAGTCAAAGCAGATTTTCCTTTGCCTCTCATTTGCCAACAACCTTTTTCTGAAGGACCAAAAGGGATAACATGTTCGCATTGTGAGTTTGTGTAGCACAAGTTGGCATCCGTTACACCAAGTGTGAAAATTTGTAGTTACGGTTTGGGGAAGCCATTAAAGTGTTTAATCCCCTCCATATATCACATATAAAGCACACAACAAATTAATGAATCACTCGTTTTCAAATTCAAAATAAAAAATAATTACAGATATTGTGGTGTACACGGAACAATTTGAAATTTTGGATTGGATTGGATTAGTCTCGCAGTGGAGAAATTTACATTTCACAGCAGAAAAGTGATGAAAGTAAGAGGAAAGCAAAGGAAGAAGTACAAACAGAAAATGTAGAGCTGCTGTAAAGGCAGCCACTCTCGCGGTGCCATCCTGAAGTCAACATGACAACAAAAAACGAAATAAATAATGTGACACAACACAAAAAACACAGGCAGTCATTCTATCTTAAGCACTTTCTGCACCCTCTTTGTTGTATGAAGCAGTTTTACATGAAAGAGAGGAGAGGATCAGAGCATCCTTTTCACCCGGGGATCAGGGGCATCATGGTGCACTTCTGCTACAAGCTAAGTGTATAAAGCAAACACAAAACTGGAGCATCCATTGACGAAAAGAGACTGTCTCACATCTCATGTCCCACGTAAATCCGCTTCAATTCCAAGCCGCGATAATTACACCTATATATTGGGGCTGAGGCTCCTTTCTTTTCATCGGGGGCTCCTCAAGTCATGCATCCATCCATGGTTCGTACTTTAGCAAGGATAATAGAATTTCACAAATGTAATTTGCTTTCGCGGGCCAAATGAAATGATGTGATGGGCCAGATTTGGACCCCAGCCTTGACCTGAAAGGACCAGCGACGCTTCCGGACAAGTTGTGTCCATAATTTGTAAATTCACTTCAAATGACTTCTACTGAGTGTACTTTGATAATATTCCACGGCATTTAGCTATATTTTACGTTTTAAGACTTGTGCTGAATATTCAGGAAGTCATGTTTTCGAGTTGATGACGATGCCTGACATGACGTCACGTCTGGAACGCCCCTGACCGAGAAAGCGACATACAATGCATTTTGGGTACTTTGGTCTGAAAACTTTGTGTTGATCCGTATCGATGGCGAAATTAGAAGGAAAAAACATAAATAATGCGATGTTGAATCGTTGTGTGTTGCACCAAGACTACTATTTGATACTAGTTGACACAAATTCCCAGAAGACAAATCAGCCAATTTAAATGGAGTTTGGGCGCAATCTTGTGCATTTTCTGAGACGCTACATTGGAGTCCAGACGCCTCAACATGATATGCAAGTATTTCTTTAATCGATTGCAAACATTTATGCTTTCCTCTCCAGAGCATATTCATAACTGTATGAGTAACAAGAAAGCATCTTCTCCGAATCTGAAGCCATTGTTTCTATTCTAGAGCAAGGCAAATAAATCATGGCATGATGTCATAAACAAGGGGGCGGGACCTTCTGAAACTCGCAATTTCAGGGGTCATTTTGAAGTACAGTGAGACCTCAACTTACGAACTTAATTGGTTCCCAGACAGAGTGTGTAAGGCGAAAAGTGTGTATCTAAAAAAAAAGTTTCCCATAGGAAACTATTAAAATTGGAATAATCCGTTCCCGGGTTTCCATAAAATATACTTTACAACTAAATAAGCCTTAAAACTACACACAACATACCTTATTCTATGTATAATAAATGTGCTATTGTTTTGTAATGAAAGAAATACACTGCATTGTATCATAAAGTCACTTTATTTACATTTGTGATGGTCATTTATGGCTTAATGGAATGGCGTTGGAGGTCGTAGGTCAAAAGGAATTGCTGTTTGAAAAGAGAGGCGCATTACATGAGGACTATAATTAAAGAAATAAACTGTGCTGTAAAATAAAGTTTTATTGACCTTTTTGATGGTCGTTGATGGTTTATGGAAGGACAGTCACCTTCCATAAGGACTGTTGGTAACTTAACTTCTGATGCTGTTCGGTCGTGTGCTTCCACCGAAGATTACTCCGCCAGCCGTGGTGGGTGTGTATTATGAAAATAGTGCTTATTATAAGGTTTAATTTTCATAAATTTGACGTTTGTAAGACGAAAAGTTTGTAAGATAAGGTGTTTGTAAGTTGAGGTCTCACTGTAGTTTTGGGACACTTTAACTAATTTTTATTGGTGTTTTGCATTTGACAAAAAATATCAGCCTGCGTGTTTTGTCTATTTTAGTGTTATAAAACGTTTTTCTGATGTCAGTTAGGAAACCAAAAATGGTGTCGGTTGTCCTTTAACATATGTGCATTAAACGTATGAATAAATATTCACTTTTCGATTTCTTTTTCTCACATTTTCTCATATTACGCTGTAAAATCTGACAAACTTCATTCGAACCAATCCTATCACACCATAGATAAGCATAACCTATACCAGGGGTGGGCAAACTTTTTGACTCGCGGGCCGCATTGGGTTCTAAAATTTGACAGAGGGGCCGGGCCAGGAGCATTTGGAGGGAGTGTTTGGGCCGGAAATACTCTGAACAAGTTATGTCCATAATTTATAACATCACTTCAAATGACTTCGACTGAGCGTATTTTACAAAGATTCCACAGCATATAGCTATAGTTTACGTTTTAAGACTTGCGCTGAATATTCATGAAGTCTTGTTTTCGAGTTGATGACGATCCCCATGTGACGTCACGTTTGGACCGCCCCTGACCGAGAAAGCGACATACAATGCATTTTGGGTACTTTGTTTGGTCTGATCCGTGTTGATGGTGAAATTAGAAAGAAAACACATAAATAACGCCATAGTGAATCGTTGTGTGTTGCACCAAGACAACTATTTGACACAAATTTCCAGCTGACAAATCAGCCCATTTCCAACGGAGCTTGGGCGCAATCTTCTGCATTTTCTGGGTGCTACATTGCTGTCATTGACGGCTCGAATTGATATGGGAGGACTCCTTGAATCAATTGCAAACATTTATGCTTTCCTCTTTAGAACTCATCTCATCTCTCATCTCATTTTCCGTACCGCTTATTCCTCATTAGGGTCGCGGGGGTTGCTGGAGCCTATCTCAGCTGTCTTTGTGCACGAGGCGGGGGACACCCTCTTTAGAACTATTTGAATCATATTCATAACTGGATGAGTAAGAAGAAAACACCTTCTCCGAATCTGAAGCCATTGTTTTGATTCTCGATCAAAGGCAAGACGTCTTGGCGTGACGTCACGAACAGGGGGGTGGGACCTTCTGAAACTGACCATTTCCGGATTCATTTGAAGTCATTTTTATTTGTGTTTTTCATTTAACTAAAACTATCAGCCAGCCTGATTTGGGTATTTTAGATGCTATAAAACGTTTTTCTGATGTCAGTGGCAAACAAAAACAAAAAATGGTGCCGGTTGTCCTTTAAATGTAGTGTGTACAAACCTCATAGCACAGTAAGAACACTTCAACCCAAATGTGAAAAATATCCCTGATCAGTTAATAAATTTGTCTCAAGGAATATGGCCTTTACATACTATTTCGCAGATACTTAGAGGAGGAAATGGAAATAGATTAAAATAACATGCACTGTGATTTATCAAGATTGCGTCTGTTTTTAATAAGTTTCCATCGAAGGGGCAAAGTTAAAGAAATCAACATTTATTGAAAAATGGAATCACTTTCAAAATTCAAAACATATTATTACACAACGAAATATTCAAGCTCAATAATACCTACTTGTGTTAAATTCCGCCAAATCATAGATGGATTGTCCTGACCGCGCGTTCAACAAACTCCTCACTGACGCCCTCGCCTACACGCACAAACAAAACACGTGTACCGTCGCCGAGCACACAAACATAGACTACCTGCAGTTGAAATTTGCATACTCGGCACGGCAGCCAATCAGAAGCCTGCTTCTTTCTTCCGGACTTTCGCAAGCGTTATAAAGTCGTGCAATTGCATGTCATTTTCCAAAATAGATGCACAGAACCTCAGACCAGAAGAAAGATTCAAAAGAAGCTAACAACATATGTGACGCTAAAAAACGTAAATTTACAGTAAACCGTGACTGTAAAGTGTACGTGAGACTTATGAAAGGGGCTTAATGGCTCGTAGGAAGCAATGCAAACGTTGCGTTGTGCACCGCCATGACAAGCGACTACTGCAGCAAAATCTACAGCCATGCACACTTACCGTAAATTCAGCAAAGTAGAATTTGTAGTAGGTGCATTCTTGATTTTATAAAAAACTTTATGCTTTGTTACAATGTTTTTTTAATGTGATTAGTTGTCTCTTTGTGCTTCAAGTTGTGAAAAAGGGGACGGGCAACTTTTCAGTTATCTGCCCTGTTGTTCGCTAACTTTTTGTCATGAGTTTTAGACACTGTTTGTACTATAATTTGGGCAAATTCGGCGGGCCGGATTAAAAAGCCTAACGGGCCGTATGTGGCCCGTGGGCCGTAGTTTGCCCACGCCTGACCTATACCTACCTTATTTCAGCCTATCCAAATTTCTGTTCTCTCCTGTCATAACCTAATAATAATGCCTCATTTTAGTATTGATGAAATATATACCAAAACATAAACAACACAAAAATAAAAAAAAATAGATTGAAAGCCACATCCATAGATATTCAATCGTTAATTTGAACATCTGACTCGATCAGCTAAGCATGACAAAGATCAAAGGCAGTCTCGAGGTTTTGACATTTTCAAGGCCAGCAGCCTCAGGGGTTGCTTGGGAGGCATAAACAAATGCATTGTCACATTAGTTTAACATCTTAGACGAATGGACTTGTTTGAGTGGGAGAAAGGGAGGAAATTAAGTGACAAATGAGATCAAGATGATGGAAATGAGGTGACACACTGAGGAGGCGACAAAAGCAAATATGTCTCGAGGTCAGCAAGTTTATTGTCTAAGCATGAGAGGACCAATTGCGAAACACACTCACAAGCTTGGGGCAGAGTAGCATAAAGCTAGTGCCAGTCGCAATAATCTCTTAATCCGTCAAAGTGTATTATAGCACATCCATCACGGTATGAGCATGTCTGCGCCGATGTCACCCCCACACGCACGTGCATATTTGGAATGTCACGCCAATCGCACCTCTATGCAGATACTCATCAGCAGTTCGGCTTAGCCTCATGCCGGCGCCATATTGTTCCACAGACTCAAAGATATGAAGAATATCAAGGAGGATCATTTTAGATAGATTATTATTTCTACACACCGACTTACATTATCACCTCCCTTTCCAAGAGGAAATTGTGTTTCTACGCTTTCCTTCCCCATTGCAATACAATTTTGACATTGATTCAGCTCATGCTTTCCAAAGATTGGCATTAAAAATACTAAGCTTCACACGGTCGCTTGTTGCTAGGTAGAATTGATAGTGATCGATCATATCTGCTCTTTTGTTCAATATACGTACCCAGTCTTAAATTTATTTTTATTCTGAAACACTCTTATTTCTTTCATGTGACTTTTCAGACACAAATGAACATTTTTTGGGTGCATGTGAACATTTGGTGACAGAAAGTCTATACTGTTCTCAGCGTATAAACTGGCACATCTTTTTTTTTTTTAGATGGATATGCGGTCGGGTTGGGAGTCAGTCTCCAAATGCCCTTTCAGGGAGGCCATCTTGACATTACCGGCCAGTAGAGCGGCCTTCTTGCAGCCTCTGTCAGTTACAGAATTTAAAGCGAAAGAACTGGGAGCTCTTTTGAATAGCCGGGAGTCAAATGCGATCCCTCTCACGAAGGCATAAATACCCTATTGTATCAACTATCATCGATTGAAATACTCTGAAATACTAAAATAGAAAGAAAACTCCATGCACAGAGTTAGACTGCAAGTAGCACAAAACTTGTACTTGGCCCAAAAATAACATTGAGCCCCATGTCTCCAATAATACTGTACTTCTCTTTGGGCTTAGTTTGGGCAGTCATGCTTAAAGGACAACCGACGTCTCCGGACAAGTTGTGTCCATAATTTGTAAAATGGCTTCAAATGACTTGTACTGAGCGTATTTTAATAAGATTCCACCGCATATAGCTATATTTTACGTTGTAAGACTCGCTCTGAATATTCAGGAAGTCTTGTTTTTGAGTTGGTGATGAGTCCGTACGTGACGTCACTAAAGGACTGCCTCCTGACCGAAAAAAGACACATTGTAGCAGTCCTTCCATCACGTCAATGTATTTTGCTCATTGACATGATGGAAGGACTTGCGGTGGAATCTTTGTGAAATACGCTCAGTAGAAGTCATTTGAAGCGATTTTCCAAATTATGGACACAACTTGTCCGAATGTGTCGGTTGTCCTTTAAATTTGCATATACTCTCAATAAATAGCTTGACAGAGGGCTGCAGAATTCAGGCGGATTGCATGAATGACTGTGTCTCTTGCCGGAAGTAAAAGCCAATCTTTCTGTTTTCGAGCCTTTGTCCACAGTGTCCAACCGAACATCTCTGACACCCTCATATTACAGGTATGTTGAAAGAAAAACACAATTCTGTTGTGGGTCGACCATTTTTATCCGTATGTGAATATCAGTCAAAAAACAATCAAATGATACGTGACATCAGGAACAACAGTTTCTGAGATGTTATAAACTTACTTGAAAAGAGCAACATATATATATATATATATATATAGTGCTTTCGTCATCACAAAAATGGAAACAGGTGAAATTGACCCATAACATAATATGAGGGTTAAATTGTATAATTTGAAAAAAAACAACTATTTGACGTCATTTCAGTCTATCAGTCATTCATCACAATACAGCTTGATTGCAGTTTTAATTTAAAAGCAGTTTTCTCTGGTCGCATGCGCACTGGCGTCTTGCGTTGCTTTCAACAGGAGGCATTCATAGCTGAGGGCTGCTTTCATCGGATGGAACTCCTCAAAATTTGTATTTTGCATAACGTTCCCTTAGGGTGGACACCTACTTCACTTTGCACTAATTAAAGTGAAATTTCACTCCTGTTTAAAATTTGCAGTTTGGCCTCAGCTCCATTGGTGTTCTGCAGAAATTAGCATGGAGTCTCACGCTTTACTATCCCCTTCGAGTGCTCGAATATTCTGACGGTAAATGAGGTGAAATTAAACTGGTGTGTCTCTCACTTGAAATTGTAAGTAAGTAAATGCCAAAACAATCTGTTCACAAAGTTTTAATGAAGCTGAAATGATTACTTTTTTGAGTTTGAATAAGCATTTTTTTTACACAGAGATCCAACACAATTTTCCACCTTTCACACACAATCCAAAAATATAGGATAATCCTGCAATTGTGTACTGATGATGTTAGTCGAGTATAAAATAGTTATGAAACAGCATCAAATGCTTTCAATGCCGCATAATGGCAGAGGTGAGCATATAGCGCAAAACTGGATACTTATTTTCCACTTTCTTTCCCCTATTGTTTCTGTGACAGCTTCATTGTGACCAAAGAAGGGAGACAATTGTCCGATTGTCTATTTTCAACTGTAACCTATTCAGAATTAGTACTTTTTCGACTGAACATTGGAAAAAGACTGAAAAAAAACCCATTAGCGTTTATTGGCAGTGTAAAAGGTGATTCCAATACTACCTCTTAAAGTTGGATGGTTAATTTACCGTATATCGCATATTTTTTTGCAAGACATTTCGATCAGGCATTAAGTCGATATTATCGTGTTAACTGTGTGCCCTCGAGCGACCCCCACTGTGTTCAAATTGCACAATAAGAAATCTGTGATCTCCTCAGTCAGAGCAAAAACAAACAACGACAAACACTGAGAACAAATTCTTCAGTCTTCTCAGAATCAGGATCATTCAAAATGAGGAATGAGGTCATTCAAAAGTATACAAAAGCACCATTAGTGAAGGGCACTGCTGCAGATGCTGCGATCCTATGAAAAATGAAGAAATCTGTTACTAAAGGGGGAACTTAAAAAAACAGATTTTAAGTTATTATTCGGTTTTATGAAATTCACAAGCACACTTTGGGTCACTGCAGCTAAGTGGAAACTACCTTATTTTCCGGTGTATAAGGCGCACACCCAATTAGTGGTATATTTTACAACTTGTTTTCCATATACAGTAAAGTCTCGTTATATCGATATTCAAGGGAGTCCGAAAAAATATCAATATAACCGGGACTATCGATATATCCGATCCTGCGCCGAACTGCATTAAACAAAAGCCGCCAAAAGAGGGCAGCCAAGCGCCATATAAGAAACGGAGCTGGCCATTAGCTCCCTTTTTTTGGGTCAGAGATGTTCCCCCAATGTTGCCTCAAAATGGCACATATAATTCTTTAATGATTGTAAACATGTATGCTTTAATCTTCAGAACTACAGTGTATTTGAAACATATTCATAACTGGATGTGTAACAAGAAAGCATATTATCCGAATCTGAAGCCATTGTTTGGATTCACAAGCAATGCAAGACGTCTTGGCGTGAAGTCATTTTTATTTGCATTTGAATAAAAAGTGACATCGGCTGTCCTTTAATACACAGTATGGAATGTTAATAATTTTCAAAATCATCGCGCTTCAGCAGACAAAACAAGAAACATTGTTGCAAAAAACGATTGCATTCATATACAGTACAGTGGGCATGTACATAACACAACAGGGAAACTGCAACGCTTACATCTTACTGTATTATGTATACAATTTAAAAAAGTCATCAATCTTCTTCTGCTTCCCATTTTTACCTTTTAACACAAACACTTCAATCTCGTCTGCTACACACGAGCTAGCGTCTGAAAATGAAAATGGCTCTGCTACACGGGTGCTGGGCACGTAACCAAGTCACCTGACCAAGTCGACCAATGGCGCGACTGATGGCGTGACACGTAACCAAGACACGTGACCAAGTTGACCAATGGCGCGACCGATGGCGTGTCACGTGACAAAGTCACACGGCCAAGTCGACCAATAGCGCGACCGATGGCGGCTCATGTGACCAAGTCGACCAATGGCGCGACCGATGGCGGCTCACGTAACAAGACACGTGACCAAGTTGACAAATGGCGCGACGGATATATCGATATAAACAACAAAAATGGCCGGCGGGGGATGAAAAGGAGCACCGTAATAACCGGATTATCGTAATAACCGGGTATCGTACTAAACGGTACTAATTATACATAAAAAGACTAGAAATGTGCAAGGGAAATGAAAATGGTATCGTAATAAGCGGTACTATCGATATAACCGATATCGATATAACGAGACTTTACTGTATATGGCGCACCAGATTATAAGGGACACCTTCAATGAATGAAAAATGTTTTTTTTTATTTTCAAATATAAGGAACACCACATTATAAATCACTACACATTAGAAGCTGTGGTTACGCACTACTTCTTCTCCAGGGGGAAATTGAGTCGTGGCTTGTGACAGTAGTTGCGAGACCTGTTGTGGTTCAATCTTACTTCAGATATACGGCGCACCAGCATAAAAGGTACAAGGTCATCTTTTGAAGAAAATCAAGGGTCAAGCCCGTGTATGATAGTATGTGGCGAGAGTCCTAAGGGCTCAATCAGGAGAGTCCCAAAAGCCAAAGAAATGTCATTGTCTTCTTAAAATAAACCAGTGAATCAGTCAAAAAAAATACTGCATGCACACGGTGTTATTCCATGATTTCTTGCAATTTTTGTGCCTCTTTAAAGATAAATCCTTCTACCCTGCATCCCTGAATTTGACTACTGCTCACCTCCAGCCGATCAGTGACACAAACATTGAAAAGGGGCTATACAGTATATATCGTATATGGGTCTAAGTTACACATACAGTATCTCTTAAGTTGCCGCAGGTGCTCACACGTTTGCTTCTTCAGTATGTGGTCTCCAGTCACAACAAATAGGCAGTGATATATAGCATACAATATACACTACGCCCCCCCGCCCTGCCAACACAAATCTAATAAGTTCTTATCTGATCAGAGTGCCCCCGCACAGTAAGACCATTGCGGTTCGGAAACACATGCTCTCACATCATATATGTATCAGATCAACTCTGGACGTGTGTGCGTGCGTGCGTGTGTGCGTGCGCGAGTGTGCGTGCGCGAGTGTGTGTGCGCGAGTGTGTGTGTGCGTGTGTGCGTGTGTGTGTGTGTGTGTGTGTGTGTGTGTGTGTGTGTGTGTGTGTGTGTGTGTGTGTGTGTGTGTGTGTGTGTGTGTGTGTGTGTGTGTGCGTGTGTGTGTGCGCGTGACAGTAAAAAGTTGAGCATTGAGCAGCCATCCAAATTACTTATCTGGTAATTCCGAGTGTGGCTGCTTTTTGCTGTGACAGCAACACACTCGCACACGCACACACACACACTTGTGTTCGCACACAGAATAGAGAGAGAAAAAAGCATGTACAACCACAATCACATTCCCTGGCAGAACGTCTCTCCCCGCTTTTTTCTGCATGACATGCCGGTGCAAAGACTGTGCCATCAGCTGAAAGTCAAATCTGGCCATTGTGTTCGCTGCCACATCCACTTTGTCAACGCTTAACATAGTCCAGTTGGAAAATAACACTGTGCCACAGTAAGTGCGTCTGAAACTGCGAACAAAAAATGATGTCAACGAGGGTCTCCATTTCCTGCATATGGCACATTTTCAGGAGACATTGGGGCCTAATATCATGCCCATCCTCAGTCTTGCGCAAAACACAGTCTGTGTTCATGGGCATATTCTAATTCTATATATTTCGCTATCCTTAGAAGGGTGCATGAGGTCGTGTGGGAACACACATGAGCCCCAGCCAATCAAAGCGGCTCCCCTGTTGACCAATAACTTCTTCAGTGAAAGATGTTATTACAGTGGACAGACTATAATGCTATGAGGTGACGAGCTGCATGAAAAAAAATGTTTATACTGAAAAACTGCAATCTTTCCACTTGCTGATGATGTCATCGGCTGTACATATGATGTGGAAAATTGGAGACCACCTCGCACCTGGAATGGTGCATCTTTATGTCTTAAAATATGGGATGTGCCCATAGTTCAAGGGTGTCAAACTCATTTTTTTTGCCGTGGGCGACAATATAGTTACGGTTTTCTCTCAGGGGTTGTTATGAATTTGGGAAAAGTCATTACAATTTATAATCCCCTCCACATAGGACATATAGAACACACAAATCAATGAATAACTAGTTTTCAAATTTGAAGTAAACAACAATGACTGTTATTGTGGTTTACATGGGACAATGTGAAAATTTGGCTCAGACTTTAACACGCATAACGGAACTTGACATGCTTGATTTGCTTTTGGGGGCCGAATAAAATGATATATCGGGCCAGATTTGGCCCCCGGGCTTTGACTTTGGCACCTGAGCCATGGCTGAACCAAAATGCATACTTTTTTTTCGGGGAAGACATTGCATCTATGTAATCTACAAACTCCTCCCCAATGTGGAACAAATTGTGTCCAGAGATGCATTGGGGTACCCTACACCTTTTTTTTTGCAATAGTATTATGATTAAACGATATATTTGCAGTGTGAGGTGGACATGCCAATCGATCGACCACACCAGTCAGCCACCTGGCTATATAGAATATTGATTGTAATTAAGTAAATCAACCAAGTAACCTCAACCCCATCATTTTTTCTCGATATCCTGGATGTCAGCTTTTAATGATTCATGAAAAAAAAAACATTTTTTTAGAGTTGTAATTATTAACTGCATGTTGGCATGCCTCAGTGGTAGAGGTTGGGGTTTTCTTTGTTCTCCCGACCCGCCTCTGGATCTTTTTTTTGTGTCTTTTACAAATCCATTTGATCATGGCCATAATGATGGGGCAATTTTTAGGATAAGTCTTCTGTGACATCAGTCCTTAAACTTTTCTTCAGCATTTAGTGCTGGAAAGTGTATTTAAAAGGGCTTCGATAATACTCACTAATCCACCCTTTAATCCAGATCGGTACATGCTCTAATTGCTGGGATTGGCAGCCGTGAAAGATGCACGGTTCATTAAATCTCCTTTTTTTTAATGCAGTTTTCCTCAGCATCCCCAAAATTGATAATAATAAACACGTACCATGTTCTTACAATCCTATTTACACATGGTATTTTGACCGAATGCTAAACATTTACACAGCCACATGTGATGGAAGAAAAATATGTTTGGTCTGCAAGTGATTGTGATCGTATTTCCCTTTGCTGTCAGAAAAAAAAGGTTATCCAGCGCAATTGCAGATAAGAATAAGGGCAGTGACCTTTTCTTAACTTGGACAAAATATGGACAAATGACATCAGCTCTTGCCGATTATCCCACAGCTTTGGCATGAACCCATTTTTCATCCAGGTTGCAGACGTAAACAGCAGAGCCAGCATTCATAGCGTTGGGTCATTGCGTATAAGTGTAACTTTTTATTATGCTTAACGGAGTATGAAAAACTTCCCCTTACTTCTCCTCAAATGCTTACTGTATTTTCCAGTGTTTAAGCCTGACCCAAAAGCCTTCATTTTCTTCAAAAGATAACCATGCGCCTTATATGCTGGTGCACCTTATATGTGAAGTAATATTGAGCCACAACAGGTCTCGCCACTACTGCCAGGTGCCTTATATTTAGAAACATTCATATATTATATTTGGAAAATGTTTTTCATTCATTGAAAGTGCACCCCATAATGTACATGTACATAATTCATTGGGTGTGTGATTTATACTCGTGTACACTGGAAAATACAGTATTTATATACGTACTTGTAATATAGATTTCTCCATCTACCTGTGCCTGTAATATGTTACCTGTTAGCCATTCATACAACAAATGAAGTCATGGCTTCCTGCAACTGTATTCACTTTGTGTTCAATTAAAATCAAGGTGTTGGAACTGCACACACATTTATTCATTATTTTTCTGGACCGCTTTATCCTCACGAGGATCGCAGGGGGTGCTAGAGTCTATCCCAACTGTCTCGCAGTGGAAAAAAAATATATTTCACAGCAGCAAAGTTATTAAAGGAAGAGGAATTGAAGAAGTAGAAAAACAAAATGCAGAGCTGCTTTAGAGAAAGCCACTTTCATGGCCCCATCTTGAAGTAAAAACAAAAAAAACCGAATAACAACTAATGTGATACAGTCATTTATCTTAAGCACTTTCTGGACCCTCTTTCTTGTATGAAGCTGTTCTAGATAAAAAAGGAGAGGATCAAAGAATCCTTTTCAACAGTGGATCAGGGATTTCATGGTGAAATGTCCACGTCTGCTACAAGCTAAACATTGACATTTTCCATTCCAAACCACACTTTGAACTCAACTGACCTATTTGGTGTTGAGTTTTTCCTAAAGACACACTATCTCTGTAAAACAGTTCTGTATTCATCATCACAGTATCAACGCTGCACAGTTTTTTGTATAATTTTTGAACCAGGCGATTTTGGCACTGTAATAAGAAAAATGAATCGGAGAAGAAATGATTTGTACAAGACCTTCAAGGCCAACAAATCTGCTCAATGCGTGATGCCCTTTCTAAAACATTCTCAATACAGATTTATTATTTTGTATCCCACATTAAATATGTATGTGGGTGTCATTTAGGTGCAGGGATTTTGCTGCGGTTATTGTTATATCTTGCAGTGTTTTACAGCCCCTTGTAAATCTTTGTAATTGTCAAAAAGTATTCAGGGAGCACGTGCGAGTGCACAGAAAGAACAAAACTACTCCTAATCTGGGGGTGGAAACTCCACAGGGCTTCTTTAATTATGTGGACACACTTTCAGAATGAATTATTTCAGAATTATTTGGCAACTCTGCTTGGTATGCTGCCATTTTCATGACAGAACTTCATAACACATAACCACCCCCTCTCCCTCACACAGAAAATATTTCTGAGGGGTTCCTACAGGACAAATGTGGCATATAATGTGGCCCAAACAAATTAAAGTTGCCTGCCAGGAATATTTATGAAATACAAAAAAACGAATGTTATGAGAGATTCTGTAGTGATTCAACAAGCCCAAGCGTCTGTTTAGTGGAGATTCAGCTCCACAGAAGGGGTGCAGAGATGTTTCGTACTTGATAGCTTTTGACAACGCACACACACACACACACGCGCACACACACACACACACACACACACACACACACACACACACACACACACACACACACACACACACACACATACACACACACACACATATATCCACACACACACATACACACACACAAAGGCATAAATATGCACCCCACAAGCAGCATGTCAAGTTACTCTGAAGAGACACTCCCGTCACCGCTCTTTGCCCCAAGTCAGCAAGTTTTAATGGTATCAGCAACTTTAGGAGGTGTGTTTGGATAGTCACAGTTGGGCACACGGGAGGGTTTGCAAGCTCCTCTCTCCTTTTCTGAGCACGGGGGATGTTTTCAAAAAAAGAAGAGAGAAATGTGGACGCGTCAGCGTAATTGGAGATATTGTCAATGCTGTATTTAGGGGAAAAAAATTATTATGTGTTATAATAGGTTAAGACCTGTTGTGGTTGAATACGGGCACACCGGCCTATATGGCGCAGGGTTATCTTTTGAAGAACATTAATGCTTTTGGGTGCGCCATACACACCGGAAAAGATGGAAAATGTTTTCAGAATCAGAGAACTGTTAATGGTCCCACAATGGGGAAATTTGACAGGGGATGTGGTGGGGAGGGGGCGAAAGGATAGAAAACTAAGATATTCTTAGCATAGTAAAATAAAAATGTCAGCAGACTGAGATATATACTGTCAATGTGCAAAACCATTTAAAAAAAACTGTTCATAGTGCAAGTATCAAGAAAGGTATATAGATATATTTAGCTGTATGGCATCAACCCATATTTGCAGTACAAGAGTCCAGTTTTTTTTATCAAGGACCTTAAAAAAACTCCCCACATATTTTTGAATCAATTTATATTTTCACATGTAAATTATGGCTGCCGCTTTGAAACTGAATGTCTGTCACCTCATGCTAAAATGACAGAGTTTAGTATATTGGGTTTTTTCAATGTTGCCTCTTTCTGCTAAATATTAAACGAAAGACAATCAAATGAAAAAAATTCCAAATGTGTAATCTAACCAAGACATCTAAAATTTCAAAACAATGAGAAAAAACACTGTACTGTATTTTATAAATTTAATCAGAATCAGAAAACCATTATTTGTCCCACAATGGGGAAATTTGCAGTCCACAGCAGCAATTTGAAGGGGGATGGGGGGGGTGAAAGGTTAGAAAACAAGATATTCTTAGCATAGGAAAATAAAAATGTCAGCTGTATACTGTAAATGTGCAAAACCGTTTCATACAAAACTGTACATAGTGCAAGTATTTATATATTTAGATATCATATTTGGAAAACTTTTTTTCACCCATTAGGTGTGCCTTATAGTCCGGTGCGCCTTATATATGGAAAAAGTTAGAAAATTCACCATTCATTGGGGGTGTGCCTCATACTCTGGCGCGCCTTATGCACCGGAAAATACGGTATGTTGAATTTGGTAAATTTTACTATAAAATAACCTGGATCCAACCCCCCCCCCTTTTTTTTTCTCAATTCGACCAGATGATTTTATTCTGTGGAGCTACTTGACAAAACCAATTTCAGTCAATTCAGCGCAAGCATCTTTTTCTCAGTTTTGATGTCAGTGCAACCACTTCACATTCAAGACGATCTATTGAGCCCATTTCAACTCGATTTCTAACCACACTAGCAACAAACTATGAAGTGGGATTTCGATATCTGTCCTTTCCGTTTATTTTATTTTTTTCAGCATCTGCCCATGCCTACATGGGTTTTCTCCATGTGCTCTGGCTTCCTCCCACATCCCAGGAAATTGCATGTTAGGTTCAGTTAAACACTCTACATCCTTAAGGGACCACCGATCAAGTTGTGTCCATAATTTGTAAAATCACTTCAAATGACTTCTACTGAGTGTATTTTACAAAGATTCCACCGCATATAGCTATATTTTACGTTTTAAGACTTGCAATGAATATTCAGGAAGTCTTGTTTTTGAGTTGGTGACGATTCCTGACGTTACGTCACAGAGGGAACACCCCTGACCAAGAAAGCGACACACAATGCATTTTGAGTACTTTGTTTGGTCTGAAATATTCGTGTTGATCCGTGTTGATGTCGAAATTAGAAGGAAAACACAAATAATGCGATGGCAAGACAACTATTTTATATTCGCTGACACAAATTCCCAGCAGACAAATCAGCCCATTTCCAACGGAGCTTGGGCGCCATCTTCTGCATTTTCTGGGACGTTACACATCCGTCCTGACGCCTCAAAATGACCCTGAAGAACTTCTTTAATCGATTGCAAACATTTACGCTTTCCTCTTCAGAACTATTTGAATCATATTCATAACTGAATGAGTAACAAGAAAGCATCTTCTCCGAATCTGAAGCCATTGTTTTGATTCTCGGGCAAGGCAAGACGTCTTGGTGTGACATCACCAACTGGGGGCGGGCCTTTCTGAAAATGCCCAATTCGCAGCTCAATGTTTTTCAGTTTTAGCACACTTTAAGTCACGTTTTTCTGATGTCAGTTAGGAAACAAAAAATGGTGTCGGTTGTCCATTATGTGTAAATGATACCCTTGGCCACTGTTTTAGAGGTGACGGTAACCCATCGAGCAGTTTTTAATTGATCCAAGTGCGTTCATTCTGGCAACCTCATTTGGCTGCTTGACTTTCCTTTGTTAAGGCTCATTCTGACAATAATTATAGGGCCTTTCTTTATTTCATGGAAATGACCACATTTTAAACATTTTTTCCCCATCGCCATGGAGACACCAGTCACGACACAGCTGGGATAACAGATGGAACGCATTCTCTTCGTCTATCACCGAGGTTGAAATAGTGTTGAACGAGGAATTGACAGAATACAGGAAAGCGGTGATGAAAATGGAGGTGATATGTATTGAAGGTGAAATGAGATTCCTGCAGTGATTACCTCTGCCAAGGAAGGTTTTCTTTGCTATTTCCTGGACGGATTTCACCAAATCCGCTTCATCAATATTGACGATAGTTTGAAATTGTTAATATTTTCATTCATCCATTTACTGCGGCGCAGCAGCGAGCCATGCATGTCACTCCTAGGCGTTCAGTAGTGCTACGTCTGAATCACTCCAAAGCTGTCAGTGTGGTGTGATTTACTACATGTCCATTAGAGGATGTTGTTGGCCAGAAAATACCTTGCGACTTGAAGAAACTTAAGAAATACTGTCGTTAAACTGTTTACCATGAACATGTGGATTCATGATAACCTCATAAAATTGCAATATTATTTTCTATAGTTGCTAGCTTCAGAGTTGTCCAACCTTTCTAATGATGTCCAACTAGTGTTAAAAAGGCTATCTTGAAAATAGCTTTGACAGTATAGCTGTAACCAAATCCATTTCTTCTCCTCCTTCAGCCATTGTGGGTTTACAAAACCACATTTGCTTATGCAGCTCGCTACAGATACAGTGTGCTAGCTCTGACCAGTATGCTCTTCACTAGCGGCTCGTGATACTATGGTTGGTTAGTGACAAGCCAATCATGTGACTAGCCAATGATACTTTGCAAAATTAGATTTCTGACCCTGGTAACAAATGATGGCTGACAAGTGATTGGTTAAATGCTTAAATACGAAAACACACATCTGGAAGCAGCACAACAAGGGGAAAGCAATGAAAGGTAGCTATAAGGCAATTTGGAATTATTTAATAAGAATTCATAGACAAAATGTAATTCACATTAGTCTGTGATTCAGATATTTTTAGGCCAGCAGAGAAGGCCTTGTACCACTGCTACGACACTTCAAGAGCTACAACCTCTCCCATTTGATTGTCCCCACTGCGTCAAAATAAACAACGCACTTGGCTTCTGTAACAATAGTGGCATGGTTACAATAATGTTATGGTCATGCAAACAAACCCAGCAGTACAGATGCATTGTTTCCACATGGGGAGGAAACTAGTAGGGGAATTTGTGAAGAGCTAAATCTGCATAGCCAGGGGTGTGCTGTATTTTATTCATTTTTTTTTTTGTCCCTCCAAAAGTCTTAATCTGGGCCAAATTTGCATTGTTCATTTTTCGTTTCAAGCACGCCCTGACAACCTTTGGTATTTTTTAGCCAGGTCGTTGCATATTCTAGTGCAAATCGGACATGATTTTCATCTCAGCTATAATCGCAGTGTCTGCCCCGTTGTATGCATGCATATTGCATCTTCCTGTGTTTACCGAAGATCGCTTAGTCGCCCACGAGCGCTGTCATCTCTCAACCACTTATGTCACAGACGACCTTCCCCTTAATTGCCACAGCGAGCCAGCGGCTTTCAACGTCATGGTGAGGGACGCCACATTAGTCAGCAGACACGATGCGGCCGGGAGCTGCACGTTGCCTCCTGATTATTACACTCTGCTCTCCTTTGCGCCTTTGGCAAGCCCCATTATGCCGTTTCCGCCGTTAGTTGCACGGATCCGTGCAACATCACAAGCATCTGAGCCAGTACTTCATTCAACCTTTAACCTGAATGGGGGAAGCGTTTGGCTCCTTGAATGCAATTGATGAGCTGAACTTTAGTACCAGATTGGGGAGCCACATTTGTACAAATATAGCTAATTAAACAAAATTAATAGAGAGACAGTACAATTGAAAAAGAGACATAAATGCATTGTTTGTGCCTGTGGCAACTGATTGTGCAAGAGGCTTTTCACCAAAGTTAATGTGTTCCCCAAATCACAGGTGTCAAAGTCAAGGCCCAAGGGCCAAATATGGCCCGCTACATTATTTTATTCGTCCCATGAAAGTGAAATTCCATGATGCTTGTTTATGTCCAAACCAAATGTTCAAATTATCCCACGCTTATCCCCAATTACTTCAAATTTAAAAACTAAACATTCTAATGGCTTCTCCAAATTCATAACGGCTCACTGAAAAGAAACCATAACTACAATATCGATTGTGGGAAAACAAATGAGTTTGACACTCTTGCCCTAAATGAACAATCATTATCTGGCGACATTTATAATAACATGAGAATATTTCTGCTCAAATGAATTTCAGACTAAATTGAATTTTGACTTCTTCTCACAAAGCTAATAACAAACAACCACAACTGTCAAGAGTGGAGATTATAATTGAAAGAGAATTTCTCATTTACCGGTTAACACATCACAGAGCACGACAAGTGGATTCAATTGTGCAGAAATTATTTGTTAGAATATTTTGACAGATGAATTTCAGATACTGTTACCTATTAAAAATATATCTTGGAAAAAAATGAATATAACCATAAAATATTTTTCATCTTGAGCAATGTGCATAGTGCAGCCTATTATATATCAGGAGCTCATTTCCTCGTTCCCACACTCGGCTCACACTACGGACGATTGGCATCTGCTTGGATTGGACCTAATCCTAATAAACTGTCTGTTGAGCCGCGGAGCGAGAGGCTACTGGCGTTAGCCTAAGATAATAAAGGCTGATCGTCAGTTAGTGGGGTGAGTGTAAAAAAAAAAAAACGCTTTGTGAACCAAATTTTCCAATTCTGGACTTGTTTTTACTCAATCACTCTCATATTTGACACGTCATTGTTCTTAACATATCATTAATTAGATTACCATTCTTGATTTGGTCTGAGTTTATTGTCGCAGTTTGTTCTCAACCTTACACTGAAAGGTAAAAATTAGCATGATTGACAAATATTTACAAATGTTTTTTACCCCTGCCACACAGACTTTTAACAGACAGAAACTTTTGAACTACAGTAAAGTCTCGTTATATCGATATTCAAGGGAGTCCGAAAAAATATCGATATAACCGGCACTATCGATATTGATACACATCCTGTGTTCTTCCATCACCGTTTGGTTCGGGGCCGCCACAAAAATGGACAAAATCCGACTTCAACGGACAGTTAGGACGGCGGAAAAAATCATTGGCACCGCCCTACCCACTCTCGAGGACTTGCACACTGCAAGAATCCAAACTAGGGCGCGGAAAATCCTACTGGACCCTCCGCACCCTGCCCATCACCTTTTCCAGCTACTCCCCTCAGGCAGGCGCTACCGATCCATGCGCACCAAATCCAGCAGACATTTAAACAGCTTCTTCCCCCAGGCCATTAACTCTTTGAACTCTTTCAACAGTAGCCAAAATGGAACTGTATAGTGCCACTTAGCAGTTTTTTTGACAACGATACTAGTGCAGCGTGTTCTACCGGAAACAAATTCCTTGTGTGTCCTACATACTTGGCAATAAAGATGATTCTGATTCTGATTCTGATATCCGACCCTGTTTGCATGTAATTTTCTCCGTGCGTGCATAGAAATAGTATCGATATAACCGGGACTATCGATATATCCGATATCAATATAACGAGACTTTACTGTATATATTTCAAAATATTTATGAGCGCCTGTTTTTAGTTACATTGGCCTCTCGGATCCAATTGAATTTAACAGTAAAACCTGTGCTGCAAAAAAAGAGATATTAATCAACGGAAATGAATTTAATCACCGGCGCCTCTTGTTGCTCTATAAATGATACAGAGGACTCTCTACGGTCCCGAGGTATGAAATGCAGTATGCATGGTTGTTTATCCACGAGGCAATGGCTGTAGCGATAGTCCAGGCTGCAGGATACTCCGCCTCTAGCCAAAAAAAGTGAGGAGGGATAAGATCCAGCTGGCCCATGACCCCAACGAGGACAAGCACGATAGAAAATGGATGGATTGATAATAACATCACCGCTCTGCTGATGGGATCCTCATCATATCACATTCGCAGTTTCCACTGTTTGTTTTTCCAAAGCTATCCACATAAACGCCTTGATTACTGTTTCTGGCATTGGTGCCGTTGTCGGCACTGATAACTTTGACCTCGGGTCAGCCTTTCTTCATTTCGAGTGATGCTCCAAACAAAGAGAAGTGCATCGGATATTGTGTCCATTTTAGATGAGTAACCAGAGATTGTGTCGATGTGGAATGTTTCCAGACATTTCAGAAAATTCCGTCGGCACAAACACTGTGTTTATTTATGTTTGAACGCATGTATTTATTTACTGCTATGAATACCAAATCCCCAATGCATCTCTTAACGCATATGTCAATTGGCAAACTCTCTTATGGTTATGTAATGTCTGTGTTTATAAGCAGTATTGCGAGTGTGAACGCAAAAGGATGTGAAACACCGCTTAAAACACATAGTGTGTATTGTTGATATTAAGCAGACGGTCTCGTTTAAGCTTTCACAACTTCCCCTTCTTGCTTTCTTGGCATTTGCGAAAAGTCAAACGCCAGCCATATCTTCATATTCCAATGTCATAATGCTGCCAATGTTTCCATGGTGACACGTCATTGCAGGGACCTTGCCCAGACAAAGAAAATGACAGACTGCTTTATATGTTATTTACTTTGGTTTGTTCCTCCATCAATTCATTTGTCTCATCAGCGAATGACAAAATTGGGGGCTCCTGCAAAAACCACATGGCCGTCATGCATTCTTTGGGGAAATGTATTATATTTTCCCAAAATTCCTGACGGCCATTCCGCCCCGATCTGCCTCCCAATTAAGATATTGTTTGAATCTTTAGCTCAGGCCCGTGTGAAGTTTTTGGACATTATATGTTCTCCCCATTTTTGCGTGGCTTTTCTTCCAGGTCCCTTCCTCATGCCAAAAACATGCATGTTTGTTTCACAGCTTCTGAAGACTAAGTACATACTTGTAAGCGTCCAAAGATATTAAGAACTTCTTTGAAAGCGCAACTGTTGACCTCTGAAGATGATGGATGACAGCTGGATGTCTTACAAAATCCTTCCCTTAACCGCCATGGTGGGGTGAGGTGAAATTTGGATCGTTCATGCAATAGACAGCTTAGGCTGATGAGGTAATACCAGGGCAAATTGGGCAATCAGGCCAGTCGTCAGTCAGGACAATAGAAGTAATCAGTGGAGCCGCAGGGATTAGTCCTCTGCTCCCCCCAACCTCAGAGCAGGGACCAATCATAGCAGAGTCCTGCACCGCCACGTCTGGACAGTAGGGATATATATATATACATATATATATACAGTACAGTCTCGTTATATCGATATCGGATATATCGATAGTCCCGGTTATATCGATACTATTTCTATGCACGCACTGAGAAAATTACATGCAAACAGGGTCGGATATATCGATAGTCCTGGTTATATCGATATTTTTTCGGACTCCCTTGAATATCGATATAACAAGACTTTACTGTATATATATATATATATGTATATATATATATATATATATATATATATATATATAGGGCAGAAACTACCAGTAAGACTTTAGTTTGCTGATGAAGCTTCTTGGATAAGAAGCAAAACGTCCGACACCTTCGAAGAAGTACAGATGACGGCTGAAGAAACCTTTTCATCGATGAACCACTCCTGTCCGACTGAGAGCTTACACAGACGAACATTAAATCTATATCATTCACTCTGTCAGGCACACAGAAAACCAAGCAAAAATACACCACACATCATTTTATATCTTAGTTACAAAAACCGCAGTATATTTTTTCCTATCGCCTAATTTACAATTCTGGAACTATTAGGTTAAAAACATACAAGGATGTCATTCCACATTCAAAGTGTTACCGTCAAAATAGTTTTCTTGTGAACCAGATTAAAAATAAGGTCACACTTTCAATTTCAAATGCACCTCAGCTCTTCTAAAACGACCTACTCTCACCACAAATATCAAACATTTGATAGATGAGAAGGTTTCTTCAGCCGTCATCTGTAAGAATGTGAAGGTTTCGGACGTTTCGCCTCCTATCCAAGAGGCTTCGTCAGCGAACTAAAGTCTGACTGGTTGTATCGGCCCCATATATATATCCCTAATGTCCAGACATGGTGGCGCAGGACACAACTATGATAGGTCCCTACTCTCAGGTTGGGGGGGGGGGGGGGGGCAGGGGACCCCTCCCTGTGGCCCCACTGATTGTTCCTACATTCCTGACTAACGACTGGCCTATTACCCCCACTCCCCCCGGTATCACCTCATCAGCATATTACTATTTTGCCAGCAGACAAGGGCAGATGCGCAGTGCTTCTCAACACATTGGATTATGAAGACAAAATAAATAGGTTAATCAGTGATTCTAACACGTATGAGCAACTAAAAAGGGACCCTTCCAATAGATACAAGAAAGAAATGATTGACTGTCTCCAAAAGTTAGAGAAAGGAAAACATATAGACAAACAGATGTATTTTAGATTATACCCGGGAGAGGCCACGCCATGTATCTATGGCCTGCCAAAAATACATAAAGAAGGGTTCCCCCTCAGACCCATTGTTTGTAGCATTGACTCCTCTACATACAATGTAGCCAAATATTTAAAAACTATTTTAGCTCCGTTGGTTGGTAACACAGAATATCACGTAGAGAACACCACAGGGTTTGTAGAGAAGATCAAAGACCTCATATTGGAACCTGAGGAAACTTTGGCATCATACGATGTGACTTCTCTCTTTACATCTGTCCCAACCCCAGCAGCAGTCTCAGTGGTGAGGACGAGGCTGCTGGCGGATGTTTCTCTGCATGAAAGAACCAAACTTAAACCGGATCACATCTGCCAATTATTAGAAATCTGCCTTAACACTACGTATTTTCAATTTCGGGAAAAATTTTATAAACAAATTCATGGTTGTGCTATGGGCTCACCAGTTTCACCCATAGTGGCTAATCTTTACATGGAAGAGATGGAGAAACAGGCCCTCGCATCCTTCCCGGGGACAAAACCTAGACACTGGTTTAGATATGTGGACGATACTTTTGTCATAATTAAGAAACAAGAAATTCAATCCTTCACAGATCACCTCAACTCTGTAGACTTCAACATTAAATTTACTCATGAGGACATTCAAGAGAACCAACTAGCCTTCTTGGATTGTAAAGTAATTATAAAAGAGGACAGAGCGCTAAAAACAGAAGTCTTTAGGAAGGCTACGCACACTGACCAATACTTACTTTTTGACTCTAACCACCCTTTACAACATAAACTAGGAGTTATCAGAACCCTCCAGCATAGGGCTAAACTAATACCAAGTAGCACTGAAGGTAGAGAAAAGGAGTCAAAACATATCAGGAGAGCACTCACTAACTGTGGGTACCCTCAGTGGTCATTCAACAAATGTCAGAAAGAAAGAATAGCGAACGAAACCAATAATTCTCAAGATTCAAAAAGGACAGGAGTAGCAGTACCGTACATTGCAGGAGTTTCTGAAAAATTACAAAGAGTCCTTTGGCAACATAAAATTCCTACTTATTTCCAACCGATAAATACGTTAAGGCAAAAATTAGTGCATCCAAAAGATAGGCTACCAAATGAAAAACAAAGTCATGTAGTTTATTCCATACATTGTAAGAATGAAAATTGTAAAGAGCAGTACATTGGGGAGACTCAACAAATTCTCAAAAAAAGACTTTATCAACATCGCAGGGATAATACTAGTGGGCCTCAATCGGCAGTACATTTGCACCTAAAAGCTAGCAACCACTCATTTGACGACAATGAGGTTAAAATCTTAGCGAAAGAACATAGATGGTTTGAAAGGGGGGTAAAAGAGGCGATTCTTATAAAACAACAAAATCCTTCATTAAACCGGTCTGGTGGGGTGAGGTTCAATTTGGATCGTTCATACAATAGCCTGCTTAGGCAAAGCGGGTTAGGCAACTTTCGCAATGCTGTTGAGGGTCGTTATGCTGATGAGGTGATACCGGGGGGAGTGGGGGTAATAGGCCAGTCGTTAGTCAGGAATGTAGGAACAATCAGTGGGGCCACAGGGAGGGGTCCCCTGCCCCCCCCAACCTGAGAGTAGGGACCTATCATAGCTGTGTCCGGCGCCACCATGTCTGGACATTAGGGATATATATATGGGGCCGATACGACCAGTCAGACTTTAGTTCGCTCACGAAGCCTCTTGGATAGGAGGCGAAACGTCCGAAACCTTCACTTTTGTACAGATGACGGCTGAAGAAACCTTCTCATCGATGGACCACTCCTGTACGACTGAGAGCTTACACAGACGCAAACATTTGATAGTCCTTCAATGGCTCACTTGTTTCATTTATCACGGCTGTCTGTCACGACTCACCACTTGAATCTCATTGCACATGACTGTGCCCAAATTATGGGGGTTGGCTGTGGGGGGGTGCTTTGATACATTGAAATTGAATGCAATTGAGCTCCAAATTGTCTAGTCAATGCTGAATGATGTAGTCAGTCCAGGTTCTAAATGACTCAAACCATTGCTGATCTGTCAGTGGTTGCGCAGATTTGTGATTATTGGAGGTCACAGCATAGCTGCACTTTATGATAAATACACCCATTTATGTTTTTTTTCCTGTCCCAAGGCCATGGAAACTCATCTTTTTTTCTGCTTTTTTTTTTTTTTGAGGGGGGGGGTCTTTCTGAAATGCCTTAAGATGCCCTGGGATGCAGTCAAAAACCGGCCTTTAATAGGAAAGTAGTCCAATAATTGGTGCAAACCAAGTAGGTTTAAGTGATCTACTTCTACCAAGGGACATGCTTTGTATGTCATTGAGGAGCTAATTTCAGTCTGGGTCATGAATGGAATATCCGTAGTCTCTGCCGCATTAGCTTGTATGACTTTATCGATCATGCAAATGAATGTACATCATAACACACACCACCAAATGCACTTGGAAAATGTAAAAACAAAAGTGTTTGTGTTATATCACCTTTGAATTCCTGTCGTAGGTTTTAAGTACTTGATGGAGCACAGATGCCATCAGCTGGTTCAATATTTCTGTTCAAAGTCTCTATGGGACTATTTGCTATTTGCCTCTTTCCAAATTGAACCTTTATGGACTCTCTGCCCATTCAATGTATTTTATTTTCTGAGGTATTCGGTTCGCTGATAGCGAGGTACGCTTTCGTGGTTGAATATAAATGTGTGGCTTTGTATTCATGCGGCTAGCTCACTTGTGTGAACAATGTTGTCTTGTAATATAATTGTTATTTGAAAGACTTACGGGTGTGTTTGTTTTCATCAAGCATGTGTGATTGCTCCCTCTTGACCTTTTCGCTGCGCTATTCCAAATGTCATTCGGTGGTCAGCCTCAACGTTGATTAGAAGCATCCATGGATGTGCTCTTTGACTATTCAAATGTATTTTCTTGCCTTAAAATATGCCAATTTTTCTAGCGACCTGTTGTGTTGTATTTATTATCTTGAATTTTTAATTTCAGCATTATTTTTTTGGGACGCATGACATGTAAAAATGTTGCTACTTATTTTATCAAACATCATGTCAGTTAACGCATGATTTGCTTTCCAGATAAAAAGATGTGTGGAGGATTGATCTTGCCCTTGGGCCTAGAGTTTAACATGTGTTTTAGGCAATAGCAATAAACAATAACAACAACAATAAACAATAAAGATCAGATCATTTTTTATTGTTTAATTGATATTTTAAACTGTATTATATTATAATAGTTATCAATGAATGGGCAAAGGCAAGGTTAGCGCCTGGTCGTTAGTTTTGTGATCCTTCCTGGCGTTGGAAACGGACACACTGTAAAGTGCGGATTTGGCTTGTGACGTCTAAATGATATACATTTGCTTAATGAAAGAAGCATTGGTTCATGTGTGAGCAATAGAACCCTAAAAAGAGATGAAAAAGGAGAGAAGGCGACAGACGGGCAAGTCAGTCTGTATATTGAAGCAAAGTATTGTTTTCTTTTTTTTCCCATCACACATTGAACTGCATCAGCTGCTATAAGCACAAAAAGTGGTGAAAGTGAGGCACAAGCTGATGCAACAGGCTCCGAATCCCACAGGTTGGAATTGGCATCCGCCTCCTCTGTCCTCAGTGTTTATTCAGCTCCCAATTCCCGTGAAAGGCAGCAGATTGGAGGTGGTGGGCTCTCTGTCAGTCGGGGTTCAAACAATTGTCAGCTGGCAGACACTCCACATCCAAGGCCCACACTTCTTGTCTCTAGCTAGCAGATGTGACTTGCGCTTGGCACCATCCTAACACAGTCTAAACTTCCTCAAACATTTGAATTATTGCTATCCAGTCAGCGGTCTTACGCATGAAACCACTCACTGATTTACCCGAAACTTTGTAAAGGACCAAGATTCTGATGCAAATCTGGCCAGAGGTGTTGCCACGATTGGATTGGGTCAAAGTTAGAGTGGTGACATACTAGATGATGCTACCATGGGCTACCATGAAATGAGCTTGCAGTTGATGAGCCACGTTTAATACGACATGTCAAAATGGAGTTGGGGTGGAACTAGATCTCGATCTTCTAATCTAACAAGTTGGGCATGGATGTTTTGGTTGTTATGTGGTAAATGCGTCTACCCTAAATTCAATCTATTCCAAGTGTCTATCTTGTTTTGCAACGTTACATTGGTAGTGTAATGGATCACATATCTGACTTCTATGCAGCTAATATGGAATGGTGCGCTTGACAAAAACATCTTTTGACTGAGAAGGTTTCGTCAGCCTCATCTGTACTTCTTTGACACCTTCAAAGAAGTACAGATGACGGCTGAAGAAACCTTCTCATCGACGAACCACTCCTGTACGACTGAGCGCTTACACAGACGTAGCCTTTGACTGACTAGCACCTGGTCTTTGTTGTATTTATCTAGGTCGTATTTATCTAACGACTCCCAACCTTGCTCTGCATTTCAACAGATATGAACTGGGAATTTATAGACTTTGTTGATGTCCAAGGTGAATCCCATTATTCTTTAGATCAGTTGTAGGGTGTATGAATAACGAACAAGGCCAAAGTTAGTTGAGATGGCCTCTAATTACGTCTTCAGCTTAAATGAAACACAGTCTAGAGAACCTTGAGATTTTTGTGCCTTGTTCACAGGCACCTCTGTAGTGCCATGGAACCATACTCTCTCCAGTAACTCGCCACAGTTTTAGCTTTAACAGGCCAAATCTTTCAAAGTTCTGTCTTTTTGTTTTGTGACCCAATTGTCATCTTTGGTGACATTACGAAAATGCACTGGGTTTGGGCATGGAACTTTCATGCTGAGCAAGCGAGATCCAATCAAAAGAGCAAAATACTTTGTACAATGTCTTCTAGATCACATCATCGATTTGCGGTTGTAGATGCTTGTATCCCAATTCGATCCTTCTTTCCTATCGCTCAGCTCTGTTTCTTTACTCAAGAGCATGCCTTTGTACGCTGAATCCTGATGAATCAACAAGATTCAGATCCCTTGGCATCTTCTCCACAGAGAACTATCCTCACAGCTTTTAGGAATTATGGTTTACAACTGACCCCGGCCGCACCTCTCCCACGGCCATGATTGATCCTCTTTCCCGTTCCCCTTTCATCTTGGAGCATAGAAGAATTGGCACAATTTCCTCAGTCCTTTCATCATTCTCCTCATCTGCTCGACAAGAGGGAATACGACAGAAAAAGGGGACATTGTGAGGGCAGCACGAAGACCGCGATAGAGAGAGAAACTCGGCTCAGCATTGATTCCCTGGCAATAATTGGCTAACAATAACCCTCTTGCAAAAGCATAAGCTGGCCCATGTGGTTAGCCTGCATTTGATTGGCTCGTTGCTCAGCCGGTGTCCTCAGAGCGTCATGGTTTGACGATCCAATCCAAGTTATTTCTACTCGTCCAGCCTTATCCCTCTCTCCTATGAGCTCTTTCCCTTTTCAGCAATTCGTTGTTCAGCTCACTTCCCCCCTTTTAGTCTATAAATTAGGCACCCAATCACCCAGACTTTAGACGTGGGTGGGGTGGTTGGAGGGGGAACAAAGTTTATTGGGGGCCACCGTCTGATAATGATAGTAAATTATGTAGTGAGGCAAATACCACAGCTTGAATTCATAGGAACAATCTTGGGCATTTTGACTGGCAACCCCTTGACTGACATGAGTGACCAATTCAATAATAGGATGAGAACTGACAGAATAAATGGCCATTGTCCCAGACTAAGGTGCCCTCGCTCAGTTTTTGCGAATAACTGGTAGAGTCTCGCGTGTTGCTTGCAGCTGCTGCCTTAAAGCATCCACTGGTTACCACTTTATTCTCTGGCAATGGCGGTTACAAATGGTGCCTCGCAAATATGAAAAAAGCTGCATTATACCAGAGTTTCACTCACCTCGCTATGATTACACATTTGATTGTAGGGGGGCAAAATAATGCAAATCAGCTTGAGCAATTTCCTTCCACCTCTCCGATTGTCTACAATTTAAAGCCATGAATATTTTTTAACCTGAACGCAAGACTGTCTGTGCATGGTAATCATTGTGTAGGATAAGAAGTTGCTGAGAGTTTCTTGCTTGTGAGAAGATAAACAGTCATTTTGTCAGTGCAAAAATAAATAATTCTACCTTTCTCCTTTTCAAAAGAGCCGCAACATGATGAGCCATTCTTTGTACACGTATTCCAAATACAAGACCAGTCATCATTAAGTGCCAGTTTGTGTTTATCCCTTGTTGAATAGCTCTTTTCAAAAAGGGATACTCAATGAGATGTCAGAACCACTTTTTACTTGTTTCACTGTGTTCGTGTTTTTTGCCTTAACACTAGAAACTGCTACAGTGGTGCTTCTACATGTGAACTGATCTTCATACGAAATGTTCAAGTTACCAAATGCCTCAATGGGAAAATATTGGCTCTTGATCCGAAAGAAATGTCATGATATGACAGGTAAAAGCATGTGTAGGCTTTAGAAAACATTTATGTCCTAATTTTGGCCGGGCTTGGACCGGATTAGGGCATTTACATGTAAAACACATCTCTACTTACAAAAGTTTCAAATAAGAAATTTCTTGCAGAGCCAATTAACATTGTAAGTAGAGGTACCACTGTATTTTTTAAATAAATCCGCTGTCTTAATTTTTGTACAACTTTTCTCAATTACAAACCCTCTTGAAACACTTTTATGTGAGTAATGCCTATCTTTAACACTTTCCTGCATCTTGTGACCTGATAGCATGATAAACTGTCCACTGTAGTAACCGGTGTTCCTGGAAGGGTTAAATCCAAATGGCCAAATTCATCATGTATTTTTCGACACCTCTTTGAAATTAGAATTGGTTGACACATTTTTTTAGGCTTACAGTTTGCCAAATCCCTTTTGATATCACTCTGACCTGCCATGAAAGCTCATATTTTCTGTTGTCATCAAGGCCAATTGAATTTTATCTTATTTTTTCCCTCTCAATTTAACTTCTGAAATTATTTGTCGTGACTTTTGAGGTGTAATACCAAAATCGCAAATTTTCTTTACTTTTAAAATTTTTGAAATAGTGCAAAGTATTGTCACAATATTTGAATTATCCAGAGGAAATACGCTTTGACTGCAGATGTATCCAATGTAAGGATCTTTTTGCTGTACGCAGTAATTGTTATTTATTTTGGTAAGGATATTAAATCATCATTCACATTAGTAATTTTAACTCGAAGGACATGGAATACATTATTTCAGATTACACTTCGCAGAACAAATCCATTAGGTCCCTTGCGCAGAGTGTTTGCTCCCTCTCGTGTGATAATACTCTGTGGTGTTCTGTCTTGTATTTCAGGTAAGAAGTCACCTACTGATTAGTTCTCAGAGCACATTAATCCTTGACAGCTGATGGCCATTATTTGAAATGTTGGTGTAACACGATGTTTGCCTTGGGATTTGTCTCTATTGTCCATCAATGCCACCTTGTGTGGAGGTGTTAGTAAAAAGACTGCTTGCCATCACCTTCAACTTAGATCATTTGCTCAGAAAATACAGTGAATCTCTAATGCTCTCAATCAACTTCATTTGACCTTTTCAGAACTTTGAAATGCACAACGGTTGAATGATTCAATAGTTTTTGGACAACTTCTTGTGCTATTAACTCAATCACTGCCAGACGATGTGCAAATATGTGTCCACTCAAGTGCCCGGGTTTTTGCCATTTTCACTCAAATTGCAGGACCCACAGAATATTGAGTTTTAGATTACATAAACATTCAATGCAGTGTAAGAAACCTTAGTCTCTCTTTCATCAGAGAAATAGTTTATTTTGAGCTTACGTAGCTCTAGAGTTATCTGCAAAGAAAGTGGGGGCAGCTGTTCAAAAGGCAAATGCTGGCCTTCGTGGGAGGGAAAAACATAACCAGAGGTTTGACCGAATCTTCAAAAGAGAAAAAAAAACAAAATCCGAACTAATTTGGGAATGGCGCTTCATCGCATTCTCTTAAATTCACGAATACATTCGGGAATGGCAGTGAATGTGTTAACAAGGAGCTGAAGGGTAAAATTCACAAGAGTGTTTGAACCATTCAAATATCTAAGGGTGAACACATTTTTTCTACTTTTGTGTGACTCTTCCAGTCTCTCTGCTACCTGCTGTGTGCCACTCATAGCTTAGTCACCACATCCCTCTGAGAACATTCCGTTTGTGTCTGTTCATCACTTGTTAGGTTGTTATGTCAAAACGGTAGCACCAAAGTGGCAAGGACTGTTTGACCAACAAATGAATTGGACATGTATATTAACTTTTTGAGAAACTCAGATTAATTTCATCTGTCAAGGCTCTTGTACTTTTTCAGTTTCATCTTGTTTTTAGGAACTGTGGAGGCCGTACAGATGGTCATAGTATTTGTCTTTAAACTGTGCCTATACTTGTGTGTTCATCAGCCCACCCGCAAGGGTGGCAATCCAATAACAGCCATGACCAAACAGGACCTTATTTATGGCAGAAATAATTCAGCTGACTGACACTTGTGGACGAGTGTCGGCAAGCAGCGGGTGATACCGTCGTGAACATTCATTCAAAACTGATAACGATGAATCTCCTGCAGTGCTGAACAATCAATGCTACTTTCTAATGGGGAAGGGGGGAGGGGGGGGGGTCCTGTATCTAATTTATTTCTTCCAATTGAATGCATGTTTGTGTTGTTTTATTGCCAGCTTTAGAGTCGTGTTTGGATTTGGTTCTGGTCTCGTGACTTTCTGGCATTCATCTAGCCTTTAGGGATTTTTTTCAATGTATTTATTCAATGGACACATCAATGTATTGATAATTGAATTATCAACATTTTGGGGGATAATTGTTGTGTTGTAAATCATTGTTTATTGAAAAAAAATCCTATATTTACTCAACGGTCCTTTATGAAAGCAGTATGATAAATAAGACATTTGCAATCACCTGCCTTTATTTTGGAAAATGAATTATTGGTTTTTTTTTCACATAAAGTCAATTATCTAATCTAATATAATCTAATGAGATGTTTTCAAATGTTCCAATTTGAGTGCCCTCTTTGTGAATGCAGAGATGGCAATTAATTGACAGATTATTTGAAAATAATTGAAAATAATCATCTGCTGCAGACTTATTTTTTTCGGATTTTTGGATATATTTACATTTGGCCATTAACATGTTTTCCACCTATTGCCTGAAGAGGTCCTAACACCTCTATGTAAATCTCATTCACATGCACATGCGCCACAATAAATAGAAAGGCCATTTTTCTTTTTCCGTTTATTTTCCTGGCCAGCCGTTCAAAAGATATTGACTGATTCCAATCGGCTCAAGGTCACGATTTATCGCATCAAGAGCACGTCCAGAGCAGGTCACATTTGCTCTCAGTTGAGTTGAGCGAGTTGTGGGTGTAGACACACACACACACACACACACGCACGCACGCACGCACGCACGCACGCACGCACGCACGCACGCACGCACACACACACACACACAATGCAGCCTTGTCCACTTGAATAAACAAACACCGGTCTTCAAATCGATGCCACGAGAAAGAGTTGGCCAATTTTGCAATGTGATTGAATCAAATTTATCAAAAGGGGTCGCATAAGTTAGCTGTTGACGATGTCCCAAAACAATTGCTGAAGTTGACCACATGGTAGTCCAGACCACACGGGGTCATCCCCCATCCTCTGTCTCCAAGCTTTAATTCAAACCCTGAATGTTGTAAAACAAGATTTAGTTTGTTGTTATCAAAATAATTTTCTCGACAATATTTTTCCAAGGGGCAAAATTTTCTGTAAAAATCAACAAGAAAGAGAGAAAAAGATTTTGAGCTGATCCGATCACAAAAGTATTTTTTAAAGTTAAAAGACAAAAGGAAATATTTGTAACGTCCTCATCACAATGAGCAAAACAACACACACACACACACACACGCGCGCACACACACACACACACACACACACACACACACACACACACACACATTGGAGTTAGTGTTTGTATATAAAAAAAAACTAACATTATGATGAAAAAAGACATCACAAGGTCACTCACGTTTGAAAAAGCCTTCTCGTCTGCCGACAAAATGAGACACTGATTCGGGTTATGTTGCTGCTCTCTGAACAGAACTTCAGATAGTCACCCAATGTCCCCTTGCAACACTAAAAAGTGAGTCTACAATAAAGTAGCAGACAATTCTATCCAAAGAAACATGCATCTGCATAATTGTTGCCGTTAATTCTCACATGGCTTGCTTCATTCCCAACCTTGTGACCTTGAGTGCCCATGAAGACACAATCATCTCCTTCACTGCTGACAGCTTTCGGCATGCAGAGGATATTCTTTCAGACAAGGCGAGTCATAGGAATTTGCATTGAGCCTATCAAAAAAAGTGTTGATCTGCAAAGAGCGCCTCATTCATATTCATGAGGTCGCAGCCGGACCGATGCCCCCATTGGCCCCTGTCACTGCTCAAAACCTGCCTCTATGATCACAGAAAACAGCTCTTGGATGACTCTTCATTAGCAACAACATCCCCGTTGACCTGAGTGCCAACACTTATAGATCCTTGCGTTCTACGGCATGCGCGGCAGGATTCTCAGGTCCCGCCAACTGAATGGGGGTCTTCTTTGAGGCACTCTTAATCCAAAGTGAAGTGTGTCGGCAAGTCTCGACTGTGAGCTGGCCTCATGCAATATACATGAAACATGCATGCCTTATTTCTGTACTCACCCGGTTCATTTGAACCAACCATTGGATTTCTCGCTAAATAATTGCCGCTTGCGTTCACGCCCTTTGTCAACACCCCTCCTCTCTTTGATGACGAAAAGCTTGGATGTTCGCGACAACAACGAGAGTCTGCTACCTTTCATTGCCACTTAATATCTCATTACGATCAGAGAGTTGATGTCAACTATCCGTGTCCAAATGACAAAGGGCTGCACAACCAGTGAAAATGTATCAAAATGAGGGACCGCTCACTCTGCTGCCCTGTACTTGTGGGGCAATGCCGAGCACTTGCTTTGATGTTCTCGTGCTCCCAATGGGGGGAGATGGCTGCCTGGCATTCCACCCAGCGTAGATATCAAGTTATGGTTGGAGACATTCGGTACTGGGCAGTAATATGTACGTTTTGAAAGGGGAAAAATGTCCCGTTGCCTAACAACCTCTTTTGTGTTTACTTGTTGACATTTAAATATTATCACTTGACCATGTATACATGTTCAACAGAATCTCCCGCACACCTTTCCTGATTGCACCACTTGTAATCAGAACAGTCAATATCATTTGACCGAGGCGTATCAATTGAGAAAACTCGGTCAATAACATAAATGAGCATTATCCAATTGTGCATCAAAACTGCACTGCATAATCCGACAAATAGAAAAGTCAATTCATTAGTCTATCTCCGAATTATCATCTTAACTACTGTATTTTTCGGTGTATCGGGCGCACCCAAAATCTTAGATTTTCATCAAAAGATGACCCTGCGCCTTATAAGCAGGTGCCCCTTATATGTGAAGTAATATTGAGCAACAACAGGTCACGCAACAACTCTCAGCAGCCACCGACAAATAAGTAGTGCGGTGTGCTCGATATTTTATTTGGAAATTGTTGATTCATTCATTGATTGTGCGCCTTATAATACGGTGCGCTTTATATTTGGGAAAAAATAGTTTCAAAATCCACCATTCATTGAGGGTGCGCCTGATACTTCGCTGCGCCTTATCCACTGGAAAATACGATATGTTTTAATTGCCACCACATTTAATAATCAATGTACCTTTTGAAATGCAAGATGCCGGCCAGTTTCCCATCTCTCTCGGAAAGTATTCACTCTGACATCTTCAAAGATTGAAACTAAGTCAGCTCAGAAGAATACAATACAATACAATGCAATGCAATACAGTACCATACATCCTGATTTATGTTGTGCTTTCTCAACAGCTGCAGCTGTAACAAAGCACTTTGCAAAAAAATGATCACGTTTGAAAACAATCAATTTAGTAATCATTATTCTGTTTACATATATATCACATACCATGTTACATGATACATGACCCCTTTGTGAAATGCAGTACAACTAATGCAGATAACGAGGTAGATGCATGTTATCCTTTTCTTAATAAAGAATATACATTACTCGACATCATGTCTGCTACTCAGTGGGAGTGCGGATACCTGCAGGGGAAACAGTGGGCTGATGGCAAGATAGCAGTGGAGAACGCGGCCGACCTCTTTCGAAGCTAACAGCCTTGGCAAACTGATTTGCCCCAACCACCGTTCATGCACTCGATAAGGAAAGCTCCCTTTTCATTGAATTCATTTCTTGTGTCCATTTTCCTCACACGTTCCTTTTGCTCACCTGCATCAACTCTTTTAAATACATCCTTGGCTGTGATCATTTTTCTGAAACTCCCAAGCTGAGTTTTTGGCTTTGGGCTTTCCTTTGCCTTCTCGTTATATCGATATCGGTTATATCGATAGTACCGCTTATTACGATACTATTTCTATGAACGCAAGGAGAAAATTACATGCGCGCAGGGTCGGATGTATCGATAGTCCCGGTTATATCGATATTTTTTCGGACTCCCGATAATATCGATATAACGAGACTTTACTGTATTTGATAAACATATATATACATATATATATAAACATATATATATATATATATATATATATATATATATATATATATATATATATATATATATATATATATATATATATATATATATATGTGTGTGTGTGTGTGTGTGTGTGTGTGTGTGTGTGTATGTATATGTATATATATACACACAGTGAAAGTCACTGCCGGATAAGCCGTGATTAAGATGTGATTCAACGATAATGAAGGAAGTCACAGGAGGAGCCTAGAGGCAGAAATCAAATTACTCAGTACATGTCCGCAGGAGATGGTGGCAGCCTGGGTGTATGTTGAATTATCTTAGCAAAAATGCCCATTTCTTTCACATAATGGTCTCCCTCTTGACATGTTGATATCTCGTGTGTTCTCGAAGCGAAAATGAGGCATATCATCTGAGGAATAGTTTATGTTAAATTGATGTAAATGCATGTTTTCTCACTCTCAATCTCTCTCTCTCTTTCTCTCATTTTCTCTGTCTGTCTCTCCCCATCTCTCTCTCGATCTCTCTCTTCTCTCTCTTACTCTCTCTCCCTCACTCTGTCTCCTCCCTCTCTCTCTCTCTCTCTCTCTTCTCTCTCTCTCTCTCTCTCTCTCTCTCTCTCTCTCTCTCTCTCTCTCTCTCTCTCTCTCTCTCTCACTTTTTATAGAGATAGATATATCTATCGATATAAGCGATTGAAGCTTGGGTTATTTTAACCACATGATATTTTTTTATGTATTATACCATACGCAAGATGATCAATTTAAGTGAATATGACTTGTTTTTATCTTCTTGTTGTACCACATTTTGCTTCACTGCTAAAATATTAATTAATCGACTCCACACATTCTCTAATATCAAGGCATTTTTTACCAAGCACTTTATCGTCAGTGTCACAAGCATGAATAATATTTATTATTTGTGAAATATAAAATATTGCCTTGTGATTTCCTATGTAATAATGTTCCGAGAGAAATCAATGACTGAACCCAAGAAATCGCAAGTAAAACTATAAAGAAAAAATATATATATTACCAAACTCACAAGCATGGAAAATTTGTCTCACAATAAAAGCACCTCACGCTTGGCAGGACGTCTTTTCTGCGGGGTTGGCAATAGTTTGTCTTTTCCCAATTGTCTACAAAATAATTCATGTGCATTTATCACCATAATAATCATAGCGTACATACATCATACAAATCCAAATGAATTCAATGTCATTGTACAAGCACCTGCAAACTCTCAGATGGGGGAAAAAAAATAACGTTCATATTCGAGTAGCACCATGCAAACAAAATTGATGAAAGGAGAATACATGTCAATGAGATTATGTATGCATGTAGAACAGTGGAGACAACGGGACAAGGTGCTTCGCTGTTCGTAGTCATTTGAACTAACGAGATAATTTTGAGGTGTAAATACAATAAGCCAATCCTGTATATGTTTGTGTTCATCTAATTAAATGATGTAAATTATACACAAACAAGGCTAATCCGTTTAGAAATACAAATCCGGTGGTCAGTGAAGTAATGTGAAAGTGGATACATGAATTTATCTGCAGGATGCAGGAAAGTAGCCATTCAACAAATACCTATACTTCGCCAAATTGATTCACTGCACATTAAAGATGTACATAGTTGATTTCTTGCTGAGTACTCAATACAGGAAGATGGAGTCATCGCACAGCACTCAAGGAGTGTAACATTGCCAGGGATTCAGTGCGAGTTGTTAGCTGTTGCCATCGTGACGGCAAACAAATTCTCATTATCGTCTTTGACATTATCAGATTGCGACTTTTTAGCTGTAAGATTCTGCTTCATTTGCAGATCAGACTCAGAATCATCTTTATTGGCCAAATATGTAGAACACAAAAAATGTAGCCACAAGGGGGGCACATGCCAGTGTCTTATTGTGCCGGTCCCAAGCCCGGATAAATACAGATGGTTGTGTCAGGAAGGATAGAACACAAAAGGAATGTGTCTACGGTAGGACACGTTGTACTAGTATCATCATAGAAAATTGCAAAGAGGCATTATAGAATTAATTTTGGGTTACTGTTTAGAGAGTTAATGGCTTGGGGTAAATGTGTCCTGGATTTGGTGCGCATGGATCCGTAGCGCCTGCATCAGGTGAGTAGTTGGAAAAGGTGGTGGGCAGGGTGCGGAGGGTGCAGTAAGATTTTCCGCACCCTTGTTTCAATAATTGCAGTGTGGAAGTCCTTGAGAGTGGGTAGGATTTTTCCGCATTCCTAACTATCCGTCGAAGTCGTATTTTGTCAATTTTTGTGGCGGCCCCGAACCAAACTGTGACGGAAGAACAGATGCTGTGGGAAATTACACTCTGCATAAACCAGTTTTACTTCTAACCGTATCCTTCTTTACGTAAACTGGTCTTAATTTTCTTCAGAGATTTTGACCTTCCATGTAGAAATTCCATTTTCCCTGGTGGTAATTCACTCTTTTACTGTTACCTAATGTACCATTTGTTCTTCCACCTCCGTATGGAGGAGTTATCGTGCTAATTGCTGCTGCAGCCGTCTGAACGAAAGTAAACACATTTCCCTACAATGCAAGGAACCATTAAAGATGGGGGCGTGACATTAAACAAATACACAACAATACTGTTGTTGTCTCCCTACCCCCCCCCCTCCCCTGCCCCCACTCACACAAGACACGTCTGCGGTTGCAGCTAAGAGCAGCCCCGGGTGTGCCGCACACTGTCATGATCATTTAGCGCATGGTCTGCTTCAGCCACCGGCACTGAGCACAGGATGATAGATACTCTGCCTTGTGGGGTCTTTTAACTTCACAATTGTGTGGCCCAATTCTGTCCACCCACCAGTATAAAAAATAAAATAAAAATTAAATAAAGAAACAGTATGGACACAAGCATTAACATTTATGTTACCAGCTTTTGTTTAAACAGTGTTTGTTGAACAGAGCTCGCGGGGGTGGGGGAGATTTTGGATCACCATCAAAGACCAAACATTTCAGTCATGGACATATTGCGCTGAAGTCAGACTAAAGTCAGTCTTGAGAGTTCCCTCTTTTTAAGTGTAGTCCAAATGTAGTCGTACACTTGAAACACGACAAAATCTATCAGCGATGATCAAAAAAAAAAAAAAAAAACTGACAGGTTTTTAAAACCAGCCCAGGACAGATGTGAAACTGCCAACATCTTGTCCAAAATTAACTTGGATACCAATATGAGGTATTGCTATCAAGCTGATGTCGCACATAATTCATTGACTGTCAGCCGTGCCAAAATGTGTCCCCTCCAGTGCCAGAGTATTTGTCATTGTCATTCGATTTCCAGGACCGGAAAGAATAGAGTACTCTATTAGTACGACATGAATTCAATGCAGCGTAATAAAGCTTAGACTCTCTTCTTTCATCGGAAAAAAGAGTTAATTCCTAAAATATATAGGTCTGGAGTTATATGAGCTTCAAATGAGGGCGGCTGTCCAAAATACGATACAAAATACAAAATACCAAAAAATTGTCCTACGCGTTCCTGGCACGCTAGCGCGTTGCGGTGCCAGACGTAGAATTAAAATTAAAAAATAGGGACTGGAGGTCATAGTCGTAAGTATGGGTGGTCGTAGGTCGAGCTGGTCATAAGTCAGATGTTACCTGTACATACATATTGGTTTTTATAGCGCATTAACAATTACTGAAACTGGAACAAACCGCTAACGTAGAAAAAAATGGGAATGCTGCCCCTTGTGGAAGCGCTAAATTTGTTCATGGCAGTGAATGAGTATGACTGTCTGTGTCTTATTATTTTGTAATTTTATGGAAACTGTTCAGTTGACAGCTGGGCGGCCACTTTTTCTGCTAACTCTGTCATAATTGGAACCAGCATATTTAACATGGAGGTGCTAACCTGAATCCAACCACTTCACACTCTGAGGCGTTTTTAGTGAACGTGACACAGTTGTTGTATTTCATTCAAACCTAGTCAAAGTTAAACGTCAGGTGCATGTGGCTGCCGCTGCTCACCCGCAGAAAAAATATCCTGTGACTGTAAAGTGTCCTTGAGAGTTTTCAAAGGCGCTTGGAAATGATTATTATTATTATATTAGAACTGAGTTTTGTCGACTGTAATCAAAAATCAAGTGTTGCACACTCAAACTACTTCCACGTGGTTGTAAATAGAAGTGGGAACACTCATTATTTTTTCCTATGGGCGAAAGGATCACTTTAACATCAGTCACACTGTCGGGGTTTAACATAATTGGCAGCGGCCCAATTGGCTTGATGGGCTAATTTGCCTCACTCTTTCTTGTAGATAGTGATCCGCATCTCCTGTAGAGCCTGGCAGCAGCAGACGCTGATAGACTCGACCTCTCTCCACACCTACCCATCCACTTGTCTGTCCTCTTCTTTTTTATGATGAGTGATTGAGAAACATTACTCCTGACCTTTCAAGACACTCGTATTAATTAAATGTTCTCCAATTACCGCTCATGCAAACCTCTGTGATATGAACACGTTCGTTTCAACTTCGCACCCTGCCCACCACTTATTCCAGCTACTCCCCTCAGGCAGGCGCTACCATTCCATGCGCACCAAATCGAGCAGACATATAAAGGACAACCGCTGTCACTTACGCGCAGTATGATATTTTTATTCAAATGCAAAACACCAATAAAAATGACTTAAAGTGTCCAAAATCTGCAAAAAAAATTGATCTGCGAATTGGGCATTTTCAAAAAGTCCCGCCCCCAGTTTGTGACGTCACACCAAGACGTCTTGCATTGCTAGTGAATCAAAACAATGGCTTCAGATTCAGAGAATATGCTTTCTTGTTACACATCCAGTTATGAATATGATTCAAATAGTTCTGAAGAGGAAAGCATTCATGTTTGCAATTGATTAAATAATTTATTCTGTGGCATTTTGAGGCAACATTGGGGGGAAATGTCTCAATGTGTTTTTGGAAATTGCATAGGTCAGTTATGCTGTTACTTGTGCAAATTTCAATTAGGTTCCCGCCATAAGAATGGAAAGTTTGGAAAACGTTTTATTATTTTTTAATGTTTTTTTTTTTATTTTTTGAAATATTCTTTCAAGTGAAGAAATGCAGACCCACCGCTAAAACCAATTTGATGAATTTAGCATCACAAATTATCTTGGATATCAACAGTGAATAGCATTGTGAAAGCTAATAATTTCATTCATTGAGTATCTGTTTGCTTTTTTGAATGTTGTTGTGCCGATGACCATTTTGTGTTTGGGAGCCTTTTACTGAGCATCTTCATCTTTATTAAGTTCATAGAGTTGCTTGTTCTGTAGTCTCAAGGGGACATAAGCCAGTGTCTTCTTGTGCCGGTTCCTAGCCCGGATAAATACAGAGGGTTGTGTCAGGAAAGGTATCCGACGTAAAAGCTTGGCCAAAACAAACATGCCAATCAAACCTCTGAATATGGAGGACAGTGATTAGCTGTAGCAGCCCCTTGAAGGGAAAAGCCGAAAGGAAAAGATCAACAGTGAATAGCATAGTATGACATGTTGCCACAAAGTTCACAATATTATGAAAACATTGCTTTTAAATTTCACTTTAAATGGAACATAATCCAGAGTCAATCGACTCTGGATTATGTTCCATGTTCCATTGTCTCAATTCTTTGCTCTGTTTTGACCAGTTGCCTTTTGTCAAAACAAAAATAATTGGTGTGCAGTAAAGTATCAGATGCGAAAACTCTTTGACCATAACCGGTTCTAATTTGTCATTATGATTCACATCACATTAAAAATTGAACACCTGTCCGTCTGAGAAACTTTGAGATTTGGTCTTATGATTATGTACATTATGTCATTAAGTACCGGTAATCATTTTAGACACACACAATATACCACCTTCTTCTACCTTTGAGTCAAAATGTTTTCATCATTAGTGAATGTCTTTGATGAAGTGCCCCCGCAAATACATCCACACCTTCCCTCAGCAAGAAGGCACTCAGAGGACAAGGAAATAATGCAGCTGTCAGAGAAAGGACTTCAAATCGCCACTTTCAGCCACTTAACAGGACACAGGGAGGGATTTTGTACGTAAAATGGCCGACGCGTGGGCCAAATGAGGAGGAAATACATATTTATAGACCCGATGAGATCTTAGGTTGAGTTTTAATACTCATTTAGAATGTCTGGTGAATCATAAGTGTGCTATCTGATGCTTGAATAGTAATAACTTTAAAATTTTACCTCAGCCGCCTGCAATTTCTGGGCATGGTTTTACATTGGTTCAGCATTAGCAAATCCTAAATTTCTACATCGGAACATGTCAGGCTGAATGACAATACCCATATCATATGTATTACTGTGAACAATGATCCGCTCCAGACGGAAACTCACTGTATCAGACTAAGCTTTCATTCACCATGTGTAACAATAATTTTAAGTCAATATATAACTGCATCCAAAAGATAGGCTGCCAAGTGAAAAACAAAGTAATGTAGTTCATTTGATACATTGTAAGAAGGAAAATTGTAAAGAGCGGTACATTGGGGAAACTCAACAAATTCTCAAAAAAAGACTTTATCAACATCGCAAGGATAATACTAGTGGGCCTCAATCGGCAGTACGTTTGCACCTAAAAGCTAGCAACCACTCATTTGATGACAATGAGGTTCAAATCTTAGCGAAAGAACATAGATGGTTTGAAAGGGGAGTAAAAGAAGCGATTCTCATAAAACAACTAAATCCATTAAACCGTTCTGGTGGGGTGAGGTTCAATTTGGATCGGTCATACAATAGCCGGCTTAGGCAACACAGGTTAGGCAACATTCGTAATGCTGATGAGGTGATACCGGAGGGAGTGGGGCAAACAGGTCAGTCGTTCGTCAGGAATGTAGGAACAATCAGTGGGGCCACAGGGAGTCGTCCTCTGCTCCCCCCAACCTGAGAGTAGGGACCTATCATAGCTGTGTCCGGCGCCGCCATGTCTGGACATTAGGGATATACAAATAGGGCCGATACGACCAGTAAGACTTTAGTTCGCTGATGAAGCCTCTTGGATAGGAGGCGAAACGTCCGACACCTTCAAAAAAGTACAGAGGACGGCTGAAGAAACCTTCTCATCGATCGACCACTCCTGTCCGACTGAGAGCTTACACAGATGTCAATATATTACCTTAATACATGCAAATAAACATGTTTTGTGCTATTTTTTGATTGAGAATGTTTAAAAATTCATAGTTTAAAATTCCAGGTGGTAATTTCACTGTCCAATTATTTTTTTAATTAAAAATGCAATCGGTTATTAGTCATCCAATTTCAATTGTGCTTATTATCTTTGGGGTCATCGGTTGTCTGTAAGGTTAGTTCCAAGTTTTTCATTGGACATGGATCATGATTAGCGCCAGGTTGAAGCGTGTATTCACTGCATGAATCGGGCCTGTGGTGCAGAGATGCAGTACAGCGGCCAAATAGCAAGTGAATGCTGGAAGAGCCAATCGTGCAACCATCTGCTGTGCTAACCTCCATTCATACAAAGCAGACACTATTAGCTTCAGATGCTAGTTTCAACATGTCACAATATGTCGGGGGAAACAGTGTAATTTGAGACAAGAGGGGCCAATATTTTTTTGAAGATGCGGGTCCACATCTTACGTGAATAAAAATAATAACAACACAATACAATTAAATATAATCTGAGTTATATGAGTGCTGTGTCGTGGTGATGGGTGGCTCAATTCACTTTGCAACAAGTAGCATTTTGGAAGACTGAGAAAATCTTAAAGGAAGTTGGCTTAAAGCTCTTCAATTGTTTACTGTCAGACAAAGCATAAAACAAACAATGACATTTATCAGAAAAAAACATAGATACAATTACCTTATTGATACGAAACATGTATCGAGAAATTAGGAAAAGTATCGCCAACTTTCAATCTCAGATCAAAATGAATCTGTTTTCTGCATTCGATGATATAAATTAGGTCGACCTTTACACATCACGTACTTAGACAGTGGCTTTTTCCCACTGTGAGCTGCGACAGACAGAGGGTTTGTTTCTGTCCACACAGATAAGTAGAAGCCGCTTACATCCGGCTCTTATCACTCTGCTCGAGGCTAATACCCCATTTTATTTTCTCCCATTGTCAGCCTTTGTTGTCGGCCAGCGTGGAATAGGTACTGTGAGTCATCAAATGTGTCGTGCCAGTCAAAATTGTTACACATTAAATATTGTGTCTGTCCTGAAAGATCATGATCGGTTACAATCTGTTAGCATTAGCCACATTTCTTTCAACCCTTGTTGAGTTTTGAACATACACATTTTCTTCCATAGTAATTTATTCAGCGAGATTTGAATGTGAATCAACATCAATACGCAATACTATACATTCTGCAATCGTATTTCCGTTTTTGCAACCGCCACTTGATGACTTTCTCTCTGCTTGGATTGCCTTTTTCCATTTTTATTTTCCGGCGAGATAGATTGATTCCTCTTGCTTCTTGTGATATGCTGCTGATCTGTCGCAGTGTCATGTAAAGAAATTCAAATTCTAACTCACTATACAGCATATTTTAATGCATGTGTTTTTCAATACTCAATGGAAAATCTAATAATAATAATAAGCATCATCATCATCATCGTCGTCATATTCATAATCAGAATGATGAGGGAGATAATATTAATTATGATAAAAATAATAAAAACAGATTAATAATATTAATGCTATTAATAATATTCGTATTATTCATACTATTCATGATATTCATAATATTCATAATATTAATGATGATGATGATGATGATAAATATATGGCTGATTTAAACAGCATTCTATTATCTGTATTAACTATACTTGTGGAGTTCAAAATGTATACATATGGTCTTCACAATTTTGTTTTTGAGTTTAATGTATTAGAGTTTTGTATTAAACCAATTTAAACTATTTCCCCCTTTTACAACACAACCATTTTGCAGCGTTTGCATCATTGTCCTTAACGTGTGGCGCCACATCTCAATGCCGCCCACAGCCTAATTTCATGGACCTTTCCTTGGGAGATTGACAATTATGCTGAAGAAATTGTGTGCAATCTCACAAATGAAGATGCCGCTGGAGTGTAATGTTTTTTTCAATTTATTACGATAGAATATGGAAGGAAAAAAAAGCACGCACCAGCAACTCCAGTGAGCCAGACAAAAGGATTTGTTTGATGAGGGGGCAGGATTTTCACAGTTCTGAAAACTTAACCATAATATAAAAACGATAAAACATCCGTTTAACTTTAATGGCAAGTGCGGAGGGCGAATGAGTTGATGATGCACCTTGCACATCTCTTTGTTATCATTAACTGTTACATAAGTATAATATGAAATCAGCCAGTAACCACTAAAGACCATTTAGGCTTCAAAGAATGCGACATAATACAGTGTTTCATCTGTGCTGTATGTCATGCATATTAGCATATTTGACAATAAAGATGACTTTGACTTTGGTGGTACTTATGAAATTCATTTGACATTTCCAAACTACAAAATTTGCTAAGTAGAGACGTGCTTTCCATGTCTTCTTTTCCTTTCGCCTTTTGCCTTCAGGGGTCGCCACAGCGAATCAATGTCCTCCATCTATCCCGGTTTTGTGCATCCTCTTCTCTCACACCAGCTACCTTCATGTCCTCTTTGACCACATCCATAAACCTCCTCTTTGGTCTTCCTCGAGGTCTCCTGCCTGGCAGTTCAAGGCTCAGCGTCCTTCTCCCGATATAGTCACTCTCTCTCCTCTGGACATGTCCAAACCATCTCAGTCTGGCCTCTCTGACTTTCTCTCCAAAGCCTCTAATATGAGTTGTCCCTCTAATGTACACATTCCTGATCCTATCCAACCTGGTCACTCCCAAAGAAAACCTCAACATCTTCATCTCTGCTACCTCCAGCTCTGCTTCCTGTCTTTTCTTCAGTGGCACTGTCTCCAGTCCAGTTTCATCCTAGCTGAAACCTTCCTATCACACATTGCGACTGACATTTTTCTCCAGCCGCTCCAGCCTGCCTGGACACGCTTCTTCACCTCTTTTCCACACTCTCCATTACTCTGGACAGTTGACCCCAAGTACTTAAAATCCTCCACCTTCTTTATCTCTTCTCTCTGTAGCATCACTCTTGCACTTTGATCCCTCTCATTCACTCACATATATTCCGTCTTGCTACGACTGATCTTCATTCCTCTCCTTTCTAAGGCATATCTCCACATCTGCAGTTTCTCCGCCACCTGTTCCCCGTTCTCGCTAGAGATCACAATGTCATCTGCAAACATCATGGTCCAAGGAGATTCTTGTCTAACATCGTCTGTCAGCCTGTCCATCACCATAGCAAACAAGAAGGGGCTCAAAGCTGACCCCTGGTGGAGTCCCACCTCCACCTTAAATTCCTCCGTCACACCGACAGCACATCTCACAACTGTCTTACAGTCATGATACATGTCTTGCACCGCTCTGACATACTTCTCCGCGTCACTCCAGACTTCCTCATGCAATACCACAGCTCTTCTCTGGGCACCCTGTCGTACGCTTTTTCCAGATCTACAAAGAAACAATGCAATTCCTTCTGACCTTCTCTATACTTCTCTATCAGCATTCTTAAAGCAAACACTGCATCTGTCGTACTCTTTTTTTTGGCATGAAGCCATACTGCTGCTCACAAATGTTCACTTCTGCTCTTAGTCTAGCTTCAACTACTGTTTCCCAGAGTTTCATTGTATGGCTCATCAACTTTATTCCTCTGTAGACAACTCTGCACATCTACTTTGTTCTTAAAAATGGGCACGAGTACACTTCGTCTCCAGGCATCTGTTCACCATCTAAGATCTTGTTGAATAACCCAGTCAGGAACACCACCTCTCCAAGACACTTCCATACCTCGATTGGTAAATCATCAGGCCCGAGTGCCTTTCCCCCCTTCATCGTCTTCAGCGCCCTCCTCACTTCATCTTTGCTAATGTTTGCTACGTCTTGGTCCACAACAGTCACGACGTTGACTGTCAGAGACGTGTTTTCCATGTAAATGCGCTAATTTGTTCTAAGCTCCCCAAAATATTTTCTGTAGCATAAAAATGCATCAAAATATGTTAATAACACAAGTTGTAATTAGATGATTGCACAGAATATGAGTTTTCCTCATGCTAAAAAACAAAAACAAAAAAGAGTAAAGAATACAGATGGTCATTTAACTTTTAACTGCATCCTCAACGTTTTTCACGCTTTAGTTGGTATTCCATCCGAGCAGTTTTGTAAAGAACTGATCCAAGGACATTTTCTTTTGACGGCTTTTAACAATCCCTTGAAAATGTCCAAGGCAAACATGAGCATAGTGAGCGATTTCTAGACTGCTGACCACTTTTTTTCTGGACGAGTCACATTTACGTAAAACTATTAGAATGTGTCATGGCCCTCAGGGCGAATGATGAAGTCGCAGCAAAGACACATCTATATATTTACCTATTTGGAAGGACTGACACAAATGACTTCTTAGCCAATGGGATGCCAGGAAGATGATACGTAATAGCCAATGGCAGAGCAGCTTTAAATATGTTGTGTTCAGGAAACTCACCTGCGAGTAGCAATACCTACTGTTTTTTTACCTTTCGTGTGTTGAAATGTATTTCACAACAAGAGGAAATATTTTCCTATTGAGGCATTTCAGAACTTGAAAATTTAATTGAGGAGACAATAATAAATAAACTAAATAGCTGTCTTTTTCATTTCTTGCCCATCTTGCATCAAAGCACCATTTATTTAATGTCACCAAGGCTACACGTGAGCGTGAGAATTGAATTATTGAAGCTCCTTCTACGTTTGCAACGCTTCCGTCTTTTCTTTGGTTCCCTGTTTTTTGGGGGGAATATTGGGGCGGAACAAAGAAGCGAGATGAATAACTCATTGCATCATTTCTTCCCCCATGGTGTATTCACATGAGAGACACACAGAAAAAGGAACTACAAAGAAACCCTATTATATTCCCAGTACAGTTCCCACTTTCCCTCCCTTTTAGTGAAATCCACTCAGTAAAAAGATGGGATATATTTTAGAAGGTGTCTGACCGGAAGCAGAAAGGAATATTTTGTTAGAAAAGTGCACATTTAGCTTGTTGGGGTACACTTCTCCTTTGTTTGTGCACTGCCTTTCGTTTCTATGATATTAAGTGGTCTGGGCCTATCAAATGAAACGGGCAATGGTTGAGTTTCCCCCAAGAGAACAAGTTTGACCCATTTGAGTCTTTCAATGAAAATGTTTCTTCAGCCTCATCTGTACTTCTTTGAAGGTGTCAGACGTTTCGGTTCTCATCCGAAGAGCTTCGTCAGCTAACTAAAGTTGTGCTGGTAATTCTGGCCCTATATATAAATACAGTAAAGTCTCGTTATATCGATATCGGATATATCGATAGTCCCGGTTATATCGATACTATTTCTATGCACGCACAGAGAAAATTACATGCAAACAGGGTCGGATATATCGATAGTCCCGGTTATATCGATATTTTTTCGGACTCCCTTGAATATCGATATAACGAGACTTTACTGTATATCCTTAATGGACACAGGTGGCGGTGCCAGACCTCTGCTCTGATATGTCCCTTCTCGGAGGCTGGGGTAGCACTGGACTACTCCCTGAAGCTAATCTGATTATTTATTAATGTGATTAATTAGTCATTAATTAGTAATCTGATTAATTCTTAATTAATTAGAAATCAGATTAGCTTCTTGGAGTAGTCCATCGATGGACCACTCCTGTACGAATGAGAGCCTACACAGACGAACTATTTGAGTCTTCTTATCAGCGTAATAGTATCGTGCATGCATGAGTTAAAGTCGGTTTTAAGGGTAGCTACACTGCATACTGTATTTTGAAGAATTACAGTTGGAGTATGTATGAAATTATACCCACCCATATATAAATACCCACAGCCCATGCAGAAAATGTGCCTTTGAGCAAGTAATTAAGGTTATATCTGGGCAAATATCCACCATTTTGTTTTCTTCGTAAGCATCAGCTAGAACCAATGAAACCACTGTAACGTCCGAGCTAAGCAGAGCCTCAGCGTTGTTGAATGCACAGATTAACTCACACGGGTCAACCATACCTTTCACATATTTTTAAAACCCCACACATGACAAGGGAAAAATAGCTCGGAGTGTGCTTTGATGTTCTTTCTAGGAGTGTACGAGGAGTGAACATAGCGCACCACAAACATTATACCGCAAAGCGTAAGTCTCATCCTCAAACCAGATGTCTAGCATAGTACCATGAGTAATATATGAGAAGAAGCATTAAGATTGATCGAAAACGGAATATTCAAGAGGAGTCAAATAAGAAATACAGGACTCAAGACAGTAGCTTAAGCGAAAGCTACAGCATCCCAGAAAATGCATTGGATGGTGCCCAAGCTCCGTTGGAAATGAGCTGATTTGTCTGCTGGGAATTTGTGTCACCTAGTATCGAACAGTAACCTTGGTGCAACACGCAGCAATTCACCATTGCGTTATGTGTTTTCCTTCTAATTTCGCCATTAACACGGATCAACATGAAGTTTTCAGACCAAACAAAGTACCCAAAATGCATTGTGTGTCGCTTTCTCGGTCAGGGGCATTCCAGACGTGACGTCACATCAGGTATCAACTGAATCAACTGAAACTGAATATTCAGTGCGAGTCTTAAAATGTGAAATATAGCTATATGCCGAGGAATCTTTATAAAATACGCTCAGTCGAAGTCATTTGAAGTGATTTTACAAATTATAGACACAACTTGTCCAGAGGCGTCGGTTGTCCTTTATTTGTGATAATCTTTGTGCTGTATGCCTCTTCCTTCCTCACTGTTCCACATTCTTATACACATATGAGAGCATGGCGGATCAAGGAAAAACTTCACCATCTCCAAATGATAAAACAAAGAAAGAAAAGAGAAGATGAAAAAAAACCATTTATGGATAAACTGCAAGGTTGTCCATATGGTACTTTGGGCTTTTAAGAGCACCAGGCATTGTTTCCAGGTTCATAAAATCTGTTAGCCTTCGCTACACGAACTCATTGTGTGCAAGGATCACCGTAAACAAACTGAGCTGAATCCAACTGGCACATCTAAATGGCAGTTGTAGAGTCCAAGGTCACCTACCCTTCGCCCCCGTACCTGTAAAAAAAAGATTTGACACACTGATTCTCCATCAAGAGTGTGATTAGCCTCGGGGCTCCGTAAGGTAGTGCTGGTCATTTGGCATTTATAGTGTAGCAGTATCCAGTAGATTCTGCTAACCCTGTCATAAAATATATATATATATATATATATATATATATATATATATATATATATATATATACACATACATATATGCGTTCATAGAAATAGTATTGTAATAAGCGGTACTATCGATATAACCGCTATCGATATAACGAGACTTTACTGTATATATATATATATATATATATATATATATATATATATATATATATATATATATATATATATATATATATATATATATATATATATATATATATCCTTTTTACATATCCCCGAGAATGAAAATGGATAGTTCTACTCAGATTGTTTTGGACAACCTGCATTGAAAGTACCAATACCAATGAAAATGTATGAAATACATAGAAAAAAAACATTTTGCTAACAACGCAACCAAATATGAATGATTTTTTTAAATGGGAAAATATATACAATAAAAGAGAGAGTACATGTGTTTAAAGCCAAATTAGCAAGGTTTTTTTTACTTTCTGGATTTGGCACCTGTACATCTGTAAAATCTGGCAATACATGTGACTTGATTTAATGTGTACCACAGGGCTAAAATTAGATTATATTAGATTAGATCACATCAGATTAAATTAGGCTTTATTAGTGTCACGGTGGAGAAATTTACATTTCACAGCACAAAGTGGAAAGGAAAGAGGAAGTAGAAAAGCAAAATACAGGAGTTGCTGTAAAGGCAGTCAATCTCTCTGCACCATCTTGAAGTCAAAACAATAACAAAAACAATACAACATATAATGTGACACAACACAAAAGACACAGACAGTCATTCAATCTTAACTGAATTAACTTGGTGTTTATTGATGAAAAATAAGAACACTCAGCTAATTTTTCTTTCCTTTTTTCTCCCTTTTTTCCTCTCCACCATTTTTTCCTGGTCACCTGCTTCCTGCTTTGCGCTCCTCCAAGGTAAGCGTTGTCTTCTTCCACACTTGGTGCAGTATCATTCTTCCACCATACTGTCACATATAAAACATGAATGTGGTGTTCGGTGGCCATTCTGATCATGTCGCAATGAAATTGCTTCCTGAAAGTGCATACAGACATGAAATCTAAGCACTGCAAGGCTCTCTTTTCTGCTCTTGCTTTCTGTGGGGCATCGCAGGGTTTTTTATTGGCTTTGTTTGAGGTCATCAATGGGAAATGACTGTCCTTGTGAGGATTTCTCCCCCTCAATGCCTTTATTTCTTTGAGAGAAAGACTGGCGGTGCCATGCGGCCACCTTTTGAAATGTGCTGATGTTAGCACATTTTGGCTTTTTGGGTTGGAGCAAAAGAGGAAAAAATACTTGGACATCATTGGAATAACTAAACTGGTGAAATTAGGATAGGCTGAAATCGAAACTTGGTGAATTTTGATGCTTTTTGGATCGTGTTCTTGTGTGTGTGTGTGTGTGTGTGTGTGTGTGTGTGTGTGTGCGTGTGCGTGTGCGTGTGCGCGTGCGCGTGTGCGTGTGCGTGTGCGTGTGTGTGTGTGTGTGCTTTTGAAGGAGTACCAACAAAAAAAAAATGCTGCCTGTCTACAAAAAAAAAACATATACTAACGCTAAAATAAATAAAATGTTCTGGGCTGCTTTGCTAAATCCAGCATTTCTTTTTAATTCATGATCGGTGCAAAGAAATCTCAAGAGAACTAGGTATTTTGGACTGAAATGTGCTTCCCATTGTTTGAAGCGACAAATGACGCAGACACACAGCTAAAATCAAGAATGGCTCAGAGGAGAGAAAAAAAAACGGAGTGTTCTAATATGGATTTTATTGGACTAAATATTTTTGAAGTAAAGCTGAAATAAAGCTGCAACAATGTATTGGGAGCCTTCCAACGTAAGATTGTTAAAGCGTTTAAAACTGGAATAAACAACATACTATTCCATAATAATTTTAGTAATATCAAAGACACGGCAGATCTCATTTCTGGGTCCTTGGTCCTGGGACCTGGGTCCTTGACGCTTTGACCATGACCCAGAAGTTGTTCTCACTCCAACATATCAAAGTGCATCTCAATTACCATAAATGCTTATTGAGGGGAAGGTTTAGAATGGGTTTCGCCAAGGAGCTCTAATTGAATTTCTTTTGCGGAAGTCTTTATGTGGCAAATGAAAATAAGCATTTACCAGCACAGTCATAAACAGAGCCAGGCTTGAAATTCAATTATTCATGATTTGTTTTTCTTGATTTTATTTTAAATTCTTTGCTCAGTTTCTGTTTTATTTTTGAGAAATGTCTGACTTTTATCCAATACAATAAATGCTTAAAAAGCAAAGCCAGCAGATGAGTAAGGGGTAACCATCTACTCGAATTGTTTTCAAATTGTGCCACTGCCTCAGTGTTGTTGTTTCTAATCACACCGCATCCTGAAATCACCAACATTTCTTTTTGATCGTTGTCCGAGATAGTGGATAATTGTCGTAATTTCACTCTGCGTTAGTTGAATCCCTCACATATTATCCTGATCACACACAGCACTGTCACAAACACCAATCTTCCTTCACAGTGGGTGATGCTCATGCAGCACTTCATCTATTAATGATGTTCTCGTACGATCGCCGGGTAAACTGATGAATTTGGAAAGAAGTTTATTTCCTTGGTTTATCGTCTGCCAACTTGTATTAAGTGCATGTCTTCACTGCTAAACAGAGTCGAAAATGTGGTGGTAACCAAACCATGAACTCAAATGGAGAATATGTGGTTAAAAAAAAATGCACTGTGAAAATATTGCACACTAAGTGACGGTTGATTATTTTTAACTCATTTACTGCCAAACAATGTGAAAAAATGTGTCCAGTGCCAGGGTTTGTGGCATTTACACTCAAATTGCAAAACCCACAGAGCATTGAGTTTTTGGACTACCTAAAATTCAATACAGCATTAGAAACCTAGACTCTCTTCTTTCATCAGAAAAATAGTTAATTCCCAAGTTATATGTGTTTGGAGTTATCTGATCTTGAAATGGGGGCGGCTGTGCAAAATACAATACAATACATACATATTGATTTACTGTATATAGCGCTTTTAACAACAGCTGAAGCTGTAACAAGGCACTAACATGGAAAAAATGAAAATTCTTCCCCCTCATGGAAGGGAGAATCATTGCCAGAGGTCTGAGCAGCGCTTTATTGGCACCCCCCGCAATAAAAAAAAAAACAAAACCCAAACAAATTCGGGAATGGCGCTCCACGTCAATTCCGGAATAAATTCGGGAATGGCAGCGAATGAGTTCAAATGATCTTGTGAAAATTATTTGCATCCGAAGGCATTTTATCCCTCTAAATTAAGATTAATATTGATAATGCCACATGCTCTTTAAACTATAGCAGATATTACTGGAGTGACAGAAGGCAAGACCACATACGGACATGAATGTTGTTGGAAGGCTCCGAGTGGCACCTCCTGCTGCATATCTCTAATTTTCAGCGCCAACTTGACACTATCTGCCCGTGAAGGTCTGCTTGCAGCTCCTTATAAACAAGCGGTACTTGGCGCACATCACCTTCCTGTGCAGGCTTGAGCAAATCAGTTTCTTCTTCTGTTCTGTGGTTTATTTTTAGGAAATGAATGAAACCTGTTCATTTGATGTCAAATTAAATCCGCTGTGTTCACATCCACAACAACGCAAAATGCCTTATTTTCTATGAACATTAATGCCCGGTTTTACCAATTTCTGCACAGATTTGAATTGTGCTTTGCGTTAGACTACATTTTGGCATAAAAATAGATTGCATCTTGTTTTGCAGCACTCCTTCTGTAATACTACTCGTGAGCAATGCAGCATCCGTGACTAAGATCAGCTTATTTACAGCATGCATTAATAGCATGTGCGTCACATGGACAGTCACACAAGGGAAGACAGAAGACTGGACTCGGTTCACATCAAATCTGTTAGGGAATTTGAAAACTGACAACTCCTACTTGAAGATACAGTTTGGCCTTCAAATAAATGAACACTTGAAAATTTTTAGAAAAACACATCAGACTATTTTTCAATTCACCATAACGTGTTTTTGCCAATGTCGAAGTCAGTTTGTGGTCTCTGGTTAACCTTTCATGTTTTGAAAACAAGAAAGACAATTTAGCCGTATTAACCGACCATTTTTCCCACTTCATACGGTTTATCGCTTTAATATATGTTGGCATGCCTGTTACACCCTGAGAGTGTGCTATCAAAGTCATGCAGGCATGACCTTTAGTTGGTTAACACTTAAAAGTTAATCAATGTTGATGTTTGGCTGCGGGAAAACAACTCTATAAGCTAATGAAATGAAAGGGGGGAAAAAAATCATTTATTTGAAGACCTTTGGCCATTCATCTCCCGACTCCCACGACTGCATCGTTTTCTTTGTTTGTCCTTTTGGCTTGGGACTGTGAGTAGAATTTCGTTTACAAAGCAAAGAACAAACACAGGCACAGATGGCATGAAGCAGCTTGTCAAATGCACAACTTTAGTTGTGCACAATTCTGCCAAAGCTTTGATAGGACATTATAGTGCCTTGAAGGTCTAAATATGTTTCCAATCTTGCTTCAAAGATCACACAATATTCCAGTGATTGCTTACTCTTGTCAAAATGCTCTGTAGATGTTGGCTTGCTCTTTCTATAAGTATGCATCCATTCATAATAACATTGAAAAAAAAAATCAATAGCCTGCTGTGCGCATACGGAAATGGCCACAATAATCCGGCAAACGGCAGCTCGGGGCTCAGCACCAAGTGCCGTTGCACTTCTTTTGGTAAGCAGAAAAGTTTACTGGAAAGAAGCCAGATCACATAAGTTGCTTGGGTGAGTTTTTAGAAGAAAGGGCTGAATGTCCATGTCGGCGCAAACGGTTTTGACCAACATACTGTGAACCCCGACCAACGAGTACAGGGAGCAAACAAAAGAGGAACGCCAAACCCCAAGTTTAAGTTGGTGAATAATGTAGCAGATAGAGCCAAACACCTGCTTTTTTGAGAGAGCATTGGTCTAAGGGATGCAAAACTGGCATAAAGGCCAACAGTTCCCTGTCAAAACCAATCAGAGCACTGGACTGAGGGCTGGCATTTACAGCTGATTTGTCAGATCGGCGGACCCACGGGGCTTCATCCAATAATAAGCGTCCACCTGTGGTGATGAATCACCTGTGACACAGCTGGCCACTTTGGAAGAGTCTTGGCCACCGGCAAACTTTGAGACGAGAAACGACCGGACACGGGGGAAACGGAAGGGAGGGAGGAAAAAGAGTGGACTTTTGCTTACAGTGAACTAATAATTTCCACAAGTCCATCAGCGTTCCCTTTAGGGGTCTTGCTCAATCCACAATTGTTTTTCACAGGCACAAGTTGTGCAAATATATGTATTTGATTGCATTCTTTTGACTGTATCGCTGGAGTGAATAATTATTTGATTGTTTGATATCATTTAAGCTTAGCACACAGCCATCGTGGTCATTCATTAACTCATACACTGCCAAACAATGTGTAAATATGTGTCCACTCCAGTGCCAAGGATTTTGCCATTTTCACTCAAATTGTAGGACCCACAGAATATTGAGTTTTAGGACTACATAATCATTCAATGCACCGGAAGAAAATTTAGACTTCTTTCATCAGAAAAAAAATATATATTAATTCCTAAATAACATGGCTCTAGAGTTATATGAGCTTGAAATGATGGCGGTTGTCCATAATGCAATGAAATCCGCACATATTGGTTTATACTGTATCGCGCTTTAACAACAGTTCAAGCTGGAACAAAGCACTATCATTTTTCAATTCCTGAATAAATTCGGGAATGGCAGCTAATATTATTATACAGTCGAGGAATGTTACAGTCAAGACCACATATTATAAATAATAATTATAAAATAATAAATAGTCAAGGCCATGAGTCTGCCAAAAGCAGGTCGAGAGCAATATTCATTTTTGTTGCTTGCACTTTGCTTGCACTATGACGTGATTGTTACTATTTGTCAAATTTCATCTTAACTAACATAAAGCTTAAAGTATTTTTACGAGGCGCACTGGAGTATAAGGTGCACCCCCAATAAATGGTGTATTTTCCAGGTTTTTCCACATGTAAGGACTTTGAGTTCCACCTTTATGTAAGGACTTTGAGTTCCACCTTTAACGCATAAAAACAGTTTTCCAAATGTAATGTATCAATTAAAAAAAAAATCCAAATATAAGACACACCACCGTATAAGGTGCTACAGTAGAGGCTGGGGTTGCAAACTACTTCTTCTACAGGGGGGGCGAAATAGAGTCGGTGGCTGCTGACATTTATTGTGAGACCTCTTGTGACTCTATATTACTCCACGTATGAAGTGCACCTGCATATAATGTGCAGGGTCATCTTTTGAAGAAAATCAAGGCTTTTGGGTGTGCCATAAACACAGGAAAATACTGTACTGCTTTTCCAATGGGTTGACTGTCATAATTCTCCAGAGATTATCACCTTGTGCTACCTTGTATTAAAAAAGGGACACACAAAAAGCTTGGCCTTCAAACCAAAAATAACCTCATCAAGGGTGGCCAGTCCCTCACCAGCCCACTTGTCAGAATGACCTGAACTGTGTGTCATTCAAACGCAATGGGCCGTAGATGGAGCTAATGTACAGGTACACTAATGACATGCATAAGTGCGCACACACACACGCACGCACACACGCACACGCACACACACACACACACAAACACCCCCCCCCCCACATCCTCCCACACACACACAGTCTAAACTTTCAAGAAACCCGCTCAGGTGCTGGCACTGCTTCTTCAGGCCTTCTGTTGAAGTTGCATTCATCGATAATGGATGTGCCGATGGGAATAATTGATGGACACATGGTTTCCTCTGCTTAGTTTGACTGATAAAGGGACAAAAAGAACTCAGGAATTGGTCGATGCACGCACACATACTTTACACGGTTTAGATCCTTGCTCTGATGGATGGATGTAGATTTCAGTCTGATTAAGCACTCAATGGATAGACAACTTTCAGTAATGTTTATTCACCTCATGCCAAACTAACAAATATTTCTTTTATATTTTTTAAATTATGAGTAGTGTATTTTCTGCACTATAAGGCACATGGGTTTACAAGGCGCACTTTCAATGAATTCCCTATTTTAAAATGTGTCATATATAAGGCGCATCGCATAGAAGTGTCAATAGTGTCTGCGGTTCGGCCATTTATCCACTACATGTAGCTATGTTAAAGTGAATGCAATATAATATAATACAACACAGCTTTATTCATTTTGGGGTTTCACAACCGCTTTAGCTGGAACAAAATAATTTACAGAGCATTTAAAATACTACATCCCAGAAATCTGAATATTGATCTACATATAAAGTGCATCACATTATAAAATTCAATGTCAAGTTTTGAGGATATTGAATGCTTTTTTTTAGGTGCACCTTATAGTGCAGAAAATATGGTAGTTTCTTTGACCCAAATAACGCAGGCTCAAATTCAAATGTGAGAGTGCGATGTCACTACTTTTGTTACCTGTGGTGTCAGATGTCGGTTGCTGTGATACCAAGGGAACTACTAGTTGTCAGAGTTGTTGCAAATTGTGTCAGAAGTAAGGTGTATTCTATAATGCAAGTCAACTGAATAGAACCTGCAAATATCAAAAGACAGAATTGTCTTTGTATTCGGTGAGGTTCAGTTTCTCCGAATTCAGTACAGTCTGTGTGTATGGGGGACAGAAATAGCTTTTATGGAGTTTGGAGGAACCAATGCGTCAATTAGAGTAATTTTGGGGATTAGTTTGTAAAACAAACTTGCTAGTTTTCATTTCAGTTTTTCATATCTTAACTCATTCACTGCCATTCACAAATGTATTCGGGAATTGAAATTTTGACGTAGAGCACCATTTACAATTTTTTTCGGGTTTTGTTTTTTTCGTGCTTGGGTGCCGATAAAGCGCTGCCCATGGCATCTTTTCGACAAGGGGACAGCATTTCCCTTTTTTTCCAAGTTAGAGCTTTATTCCAACTTCAGCTGTGTTAAAGCGCTATATAAACCAATATGTATGTTTGCATTGTATTTTGGACAGCCGCCCTCATTTCAAGCTCACATAACTACATACACAAATAATTTAGGGATGTACTCTTTTTTTTTCTGGAGGACACTGATTCGCTGTGGCGAGCCCTTGAAAGGAAAAGCCTTTTTTTCTGATGAAAGAAGAGAGTATGGTTTCTTATACTGCATTGAATGATTATGTAGTCGAAAAACTGAATATTCTGTGGGTCCTGGAATTCAAGTGACAATGACAAAAACCCTGGCACTGGAGTGGACACATTTTTGCACATTATCTGGCAGTGAAGGAGTTAACTACTTGTTGAGTGAAAAAAAACTAAAAAATGTGGTGTATTAAACAAAGTACTATGTGACATTTTGGAGACAGAGAAATACTGGAATAAACACCCAAAAAACTCATGCATGATGTTAGTTCAAAAGATTAAAACATAGGACATCCTAACTGAAAATACTGTTTGCTTTAGTTTAGAAACCGTAAATTTCAATACATTTTTAGTTCATTCATGAAATATCAATTTTAACTACTTTTCAACTATGACTGAGCATTGCAACATTCGTAACATCGATTCTCTTCCCACCTTTAAATGCCATCTCAAAACCCACTTATTTAAAATGGCATTTTCTGTGCAGCTCTTTCTCTTGTTTCTATTTATAATTGTATTTTATTCATTGTATTCTATTGTGTGATTGTATTTTATTTATTATAGTACCTATGCTTGTCTGTGACTGTAAAGTGTCCTTGAGAGCTTTGAAAGGTGCTCAAAATAAAATGTATTATTATTGCAGTGCTATATTTCTTTGTTTTATTATCTTTATGCGCACAAGTCCGGTGGTAGTGCGGGGACATCACAGCATCATTTTTCGAGATTTTCCAAACCTGTTTTGTATTTTTCCTGGGCTGTTTTTGGCTGTTAAACTTGGTTACCGTGTGTATCTGTTCAAGGGCAGATATATGGTTATCACCCCTATGGGGGACGCGTGCCCCGTTGACGACCCGGGCCCCAGCCACTGCACTGTTTGTGGTGAAGGCGAAACAGCTCTCTCAGCATCAGAAGAGGTGCTCTTGCCTTTAGAGATGTTGCTTGTCATTTTATAGGTGCTGACATCCAGTAGCTTCTGACAGGCTATTTAAAAATGGCCAAGAGAGCACAGGAGTGTGCAAAGGGAATGTGTTGCTCATGCTCAGTTCGGTTGAAGGACGCTTGCTTTTGCTTCTTTTGCAAAATCAAACAGGGTACAAAGGGCGAGCGAAAATAACTCTTTCAAATCATTTGTGTTTTAGCTAAATTCAATTTGTACATGCAGATAATAAAAAGTGCATAAAATTCACAATTGAGCCTGTTTACCTGTTGACACTTTCAAACACCTCATTTGTGTGTGTCAAATCTCTCCACAGGCACAGCTTATAAAATGCCCTCACCTCCTGAACCCTTTTGATAACAAGCAAAGCTATGTAAAGGTGCTACTTTCTGTTGAGTAACATCGCACACATGCCACTGCAGCTTCCAATTATTTTTTTAACGGATGTGTCTGCTTTTTTTTTTTATTTGAATCGATCAGGTTATTGGACTGCTGAGGAAGTACTGGAACATGGTCGACAGTAAATGAGCAAACTATATACACATCTTCACTTCCTCGACATGGACACCTTTTTCTTGGAGTGATCTTGTGCCTTGTCCCGCTGAGATTCATTGATTAAAACATTTTTTTTTTAATCTGCTCTAGTTACGAACATCTCTTCATATGGTAGACATCTGTTTTGCCTCTCAGTCGTACAAGAGTGGTCCATCAAGGAAAAGGTTTCTTCAGCCATCATCTGTACTTCTTTGAAGGTGTCGGACGTTTTGCTTCTCATCCAAAGAGCTTCAGCAGTGAACTAAAGTTAACCCTGGCACTATATCCCTAATGGACACTTGTGGCAGTGCCAGACCTCTGCTCTGACAGGTCCCTATATCGGACCCATGGTTTAATAGGTTCCTGAACTGAGGTTGGATGAGCTGTGGACCACTCCCTGAAGCCAATCTGAATACCTCTATTGTCCTATCGCTAGGTCTGGTTTCACTGCATTAGCCAATCAGTAGAACAGTAGAGGCGACACTGGTTTAGATATGTGGACGATACTTTTGTCATAATTAAGAAACAAGAAATTCAATCCTTCACAGATCATCTCAACTCTGTAGACTTCAACATTAAATTTACTCGTGAGGACATTCAAGAGAACCAACTAGCCTTCTTGGATTGTAAAGTAATTATAAAAGAGGACAGAGCGCTAAAAACAGAAGTCTTTAGGAAGGCTACGCACACTGACCAATACTTACTTTTTGACTCTAACCACCCTTTACAACATAAACTAGGAGTTATCAGAACCCTACAGCATAGGGCTAAACTAATACCAACTAGCACTGAAGGGAGAAAAGGAGTCAAAACATATCAGGAGAGCACTCACTAACTGTGGGTACCCTCAGTGGTCATTCAACAAATGTCAGAAAGAAAGAATAGCGAACGAAACCAATAATTCTCAAGATTCTAAAAGGAGAGGAGTAGCAGTACCGTACATTGCAGGAGTTTCTGAAAAATTACAAAGAGTCCTTTGGCAACATAAAATTCCTACTTATTTCAAACCGATAAACACGTTAAGGCAAAAATTAGTGCATCCAAAAGATAGGCTACCAAATGAAAAACAAAGTAATGTAGTTTATTCCATACATTGTAAGAATGAAAATTGTAAAGAGCAGTACATTGGGGAGACTCAACAAATTCTCAAAAAAAGACTTTATCAACATCGCAGGGATAATACTAGTGGGCCTCAATCGGCAGTACATTTGCACCTAAAAGCTACTAACCACTCATTTGACGACAATGAGGTTAAAATCTTAGCGAAAGAACATAGATGGTTTGAAAGGGGGTAAAAGAGGCGATTCTTATAAAACAACAAAATCCTTCATTAAACCGGTCGGGTGGTGTGAGGTTCAATTTGGATCGTTCATACAATAGCCTGCTCAGGCAAAACAGGTTAGGCAACTTTCGCAATGCTGATGAGGGTCGTTATGCTGATGAGGTGATACCGGGGGGAGTGGGGGTAATAGGCCAATCGTTAGTCAGGAATGTAGGAACAATCAGTGGGGCCACAGGGGGGGGTCCCGCGCCCCCCCCAACCTGAGAGTAGGGACCTATCATAGCTGTGTCCGGCGCCACTAGGTCTGGACATTAGGGATATATAAATGGGGCCAATACGACCAGTCAGGCTTTAGTTCGCTGACGAAGTCTCTTGGATAGGAGGCGAAACGTCCGAAACCTTCACTTTTGTACAGATGACGGCTGAAGAAACCTTCTCATCGTTAGAACAGTAGAGGTTATCACATTGGGGAGGGACCTATCAGAGCAGAGGTACTAGGGAGCAGACGTCTTAGGTTTTAGGGATGTAGGGCAGGGCCACCAGCACATATTTAGTTCACTGACAAAGCTCTTAGAATGAGAGACATCAGACACTTTCAAAGAAGTACAGATGATGGCTGAAGAATCATTTTCCTTCATACGGAATGTTCGAGTCATGGAACACCTCAACAGGAAAATAGTGCTTCTTGTTACCAAATATATTTCGATATGACATGATATGATATGATGTGATATGATATGATATGATATGATATGATATGATATGATATGAAACGTATAAGTCCCGGATGGGCTGGGTTGGTGTGAAGAAGATATTGACGAATCAGTTTGTTAAACTATTTCAATTGAGTGACATTCAAAATCCAAGTGGTGGGTGCTTATCCTCAATGTTCTCTTGCAAGTGACGGTCAGAAGCGAGATGCCAATAAGCTAGTTGTTTTCAGAAATGTCTGGATGGCTGGGAAGTGTCCTGCGGGCTGTTGGATTGCCTGCTTTGATACGAGGCATTAAACGTCACTCTAAACTTGAGTGCGCGCGCCTTCGGGGACACGTTGTGATGATTGGAATGACACACATTTGTTTACGGCCACTTTGATCACGAACAGTGGATTTGTGATTATTAGCTTGGCGAACAGCTGTTATATGAGTAAGCTGTTTTGCATAATTAGGGAAAAAGTCGTTTGCACTCTCATTGTATAAGCTGTTTGTGTTTGGCCATATGGACTGTAATTAGCAGAAGCAGCTCAGGTCAGAAGGAAATAAAGGCAAATGACACTTCAGGGTGTGTGTGTGCGTGTGCGTGAGCTTGTGCGTTTGTATGTGTGCGTGTGTTTGTGTGTGTGTGTGTGTGTGTGTGTGTGTGCGTGTGTGCGTGTGTGTGTGTGTGTGTGTGTGTGTGTGTGTGTGTGTGTGTGTGCGTGTGCGTGCGTGTGTGTGTGTGTGTGTTATATGCAGCCTCAAACAAGAAATGTACTTTTTCCAAAAATATAAAGAAATATTCCTGCCAACCTGCACCACGCAGGTCCTGGTGGGTAAAACAGTAGCTCGCATAGTCCAACAAAGACGCTAACATTCACTGAATGCCTTCGAAGTCTTAGCAGTGCATTCCATGATGTGAGTCTCGACTGCTGAATCATATTGTGTGGTGTGTACCCTTAACGCAAATGTTTCACAAAACAAACAGTGGCTCTGTAGTTTTGATGCATGTGGACCTTGTTTTAACTGTTGTATATTCCCTTAACATTTTTGCAGTGCTTATCTGAAATTACTTTTTCTCCATTAATCTTAATCCCCCCAAAAATGTTTTCCACATTAAAAAAACTTAAAATAGCTTCCAATGGTTTTATCTCTGAAGCCATTTTCAACAAGCAAGACAAAAATGTAGCTGACCAGAGACATTTTTCAGGTGTTGCTACCCTGTGTGTTTAAAGTAGCACTAAAATGAGTATAAATTTGGTCTCCCAACATTGCAGAAACATTTAGCGGGTAAATATGGACCATATCCCCAAATTTTAGCTACGATTCACGCTGAAATGTAAAATGTAATGTGTGGTTGTCAACTTGAAATACATTTTTAAAATCCAGTTGTATCCATTTTATTATGAAATTATTTTTAAAATGATTTTCCCTGCTGTATGTAAAATCTAATTAAAATCCCCTACCGTGTGATTAAAATCAAACGGTGATTGTTTTGGATATACATTGACTTAATTGATTGACATGTATTTGTTTTAGGCATCCATCCCTCCATTTTGGTTGCTAATCCAAATTCAAATCCCTAATTAAATGAATAATCATGTTACTCATCACAAACAAAGCAGCCCATTGATTTTGTTCATGAATTATTTACTCTTGATTGATTGATCTTGATTAAAAACCTTGAGCAGCATTTTTAAATACATAATAAAATGTGGCATTATTTCAGTTTTTTTCTCATATTGACACGCAGCCATTACATGTCTTTAAGATGCCACTTCATGAAACGGGGGCAAAGTCCTCCATGTTGCATGATGTGTGGGTCAGCTCGCTTGCTCCGTTCGTCATCATTTGGTGCATGTGTGTGCTCACTTTTGTCACTTAACCAAAGTGTGTAGCGTGAATCCTAGCTAAAATTTGGGGATATGGTCCATATTTACCCGCTAAATGTTTCTGCAATGTTGGGAGCCCAAATTTATACTCATTTTAGTGCTACTTTAAACACACAGGGTAGCAACACCTGAAAAATGTCTCTGGTCAGTGAACCCAATGACCACGACAGGCTTTTAACTCATTCACTGCCAGACGTGCAAAAATGTGTCCACTCCAGTGCCAGAATTGTTGTCATTGTCACTCAAATTCCAGGACCCACAAATGTTGAGTTTTAGGACTAAGTAAACATTCAATACAGCGTTAGAAACCTTAGACTCTCTTCTTTCATCAGAAAAAAAGAGTTAATTCCTTAATTATATGGGTCTGGAGTTAATGAGCTTGAAATGAAGGCGGCTGTCCAAAATACAATGCAATACATACATATTGGCTTATATAGCACTATAACAACAGCTGAAGCTGGAACAAAGTGCTAACGTGGAAAAAAGGGAAATGCTTCCCCCTGGTGGAAAAGAAAACACATTGCCAGAGGCCATGTCCTGCACTTTTTCAGCACCCAAGCATGAAAAAAAAAACGCAAACAAATTCGGGAATGGCGCTGTATGTCAAAGTTTCAATTCCTGAATACATTTGTGAATGGCAGTGAATGAGTTAATTGTGCACATTCTTTGCCTTCTATTCTTGGTCTTAGTTATGCTGCGTGCCATGTTTTAGAACTCGGTGTTGCACAGCATATTGCAACACATTCGTATGGTTTGCACATGCCTTTATACCATTAAAAAAAGAAAAATAAATCACTTACAAACATTGGCCAAACTGCGGGAAAACGGAGATTGTTGTATTTTTATTAACTGCCTCAACTTGAAGTGAAATGACATTCCACGACTTTAGGGAGAACTCATTTAGTTGAGAAAAAAAACATACCGTTTTAGGCAATCTCGAAAATCCCCAATCTCTCCAAAATAATTACAGTACCTTGGCTTTGTGGGGCTGTTGGGGTCTCTCCATTGCAATAAAAATGAACACTTCTACACTTTGCTCCAATACAATTTCTTGGAAAGGCATTTTTATTCCAGTTTAATCCATTGATTTATTCTCTTAAAATAGAAGTTTAAAGGCGAAGTTGTCGAGATGTTCTTGTAATGAGCCATATTCGTTCTTTGTACTGATGCACTTCTCCTCCGCAAACAATGCTAATGCTAATCCAAACACCTGGCAAGTGTCTCCGTGAAGCTGGCAGCCGGCTCATCATCACAACCATCTTGACAAACAAGCCCCGGAATCAGATGAGATTTAGTGTATCTGCTCTTCCCGCGTTTAATTTGAAAATATGTTGCACTATCAGTCAAGTTTGGGAGAGCGGTGGGAGGAAGTCATTTATTTTAATTTGTTTGCTAATCTGTTCCAAGATATGCCTAAATAGGATGGGGTATATTATGTACGATGTTGGGAAAAGTAAGTCAATGTTACTTAAGGGAATGCGACGGAACTCATTTGGGCACCCGTCCACATATGTGGGCAACGTTTGGCGGGGATGTGTGTGCGACTGCCCTTTGCCACGTGTTGCTCGTGGGCTTTGTTGTCCTTGTTTTTGCCTTCCACTTGGCCAGAATGTCTGTGGGCTCTCCCACTCGCTGCCAGTCTCGATCTGCACGAAGCACATGTAAGATAGCAACGCAGACCTCACATCTGCACAACTAGCATAGCAGGCACTCCTCATTGTATTACTGCTGTGTTGCAACTTAGTCTCACACCGGTACCCGTTTTGTCCGACGGACGGATGAGTCCAACGAAAAGACCAAAAAAACAAACTGTTATGGAGAAATGCGATGAAAGGCCTGAAGTAAAATGGACTGGAGGGAACTGATTAGCCTAAGAGATATCCGGAATGTGAATTTGGATGCGCAGCATTAAGGGACGATGAACTAGCAGCCTACACTAATTGTTTTTAAAGACGCCATCACCACATATTGTGCGATAATTTGTAATATTACGAAGAATTATCACACCTCAATGACTTTTTATGTTGCCATTTTAATGAGTAGCTATATTTCAAATTAGCTCAGTTAGTTTGTCAATGTAAGTGCCTTACTGGACAACCTGAGGGGAGAAATTAGGTGTTACCCCTGTAATTAAAATATTTTGTCTTGGCATCCAAGTCGTAACATCATTGAAACGATAATTCATCTTCTCTTTTTTTAATCAGTGTTGTTGATCACATGGATTATTCTTTCCAGCAATCACCAGAGTATACATTTAATTTCCTACCCAAACTACTTTCAATAAATTCAAAACAGAGAGATGATTATAATTCCATTGAGGTAATGGCAACAATTTTGAACATCATATTTGTTAAAGAATCTGGTGGAAAATTAATTCATTCACTGCCAGTGCCAGGGTTTTTGTCATTGTCATCACAGAATATTGAGTTTTAGGACTACGTAGACATTCAATACAGAGTAAGTCCCTCTTCTTTCATCAGAAACAAAGAATTAATTACTAAATTACATGGTTCTGGAGTTATATGAGCTTGAAATGAGGGCGACTGTCCAAAATACTACGCAATACATACATATTGGTTTATATAGCACTTCAACAACAGCTGAAGCTGGAACAAAATGCTAACATGGATAAAAGGGATATGCTGCTACAGAGTGAAATAGAAAAAAAAACATTACCAGAGGCCATGGCCATCGCTTTATCGGCACTCAAGCATGAAAAAAAAACAGATTTGTGAATGGCATTCTATGTCATATTTTCAATTCCCTAATACATTTGTGAACAACAGTGAATAAGTTAATGGAGGAAGGTTCCTACTGTAGGAAATATAATGTTTTTTTCGACTTGTATATCCTTGGAACTTTGTTTGATACCTTAGTAAGTGTCTTCTTCGGATCTTAAACTGTCAGTGGGTCGCTGTTTGTTTATTGTTTCATTTAGCTTGTTCACTTCACTTTAGCTTGGAGCTGCCTTTTCCTTTCCCCGTTCAATATGCTGTGTCTGTCTGTTCAAACAAGCCATTTAATGCTAAATTACAAGAAGAATTGTCCGCTGCACTGTTTGATAGAAACAACACCACCATCCAGATGTACTGTACTTCAAGGGACTCCTCTATGTCAATATTGTTTAACCTCTGGCTTTTCTGATGCTTTTGTAAAGCTTACGCGTCTAACACGTCAGTATTTGGTGTTGAAGTGTCAATCGGCAGTGATGGGAACATGTGTGTGTGTGTTTGTGTATTACTGACGGTATTCATTTATTATCACAAGCACTTCATTTGAACTTTGCATTCAACATCGCAGAACAACATTTAACATTATTGACTTGTTCCGTGAATGTCACATGGTGGAAACATGGCTCCTTCATGGGCTGCTTAAAAGTGATTTAAGGGCACAGGGAATACACTTTATCTTAGTTCAATTAGGCTGCGCGCATCCCTTATCTCTCGCCATTGAATAATAAACTTGGGTTGTGGTGAAAAAAAGTATGCGCAGTGTGTGATTAAATAAAATGTATTTTTCAATCATTCACCTTGAGCGAAAAGTGCAGACTCCGGCATAAGGCAGATACGTAAATCATCTGAGGGGGCTGGTTGCCCTGGGAAACAGACGGGGATCATAGCAAGGATTATGTGCAACTACGTGCTTTATCCCCAGGCCTCTGCAATAGGTTGATGCCATGGTAACCCCCTCCACTCCCATACACCCCTAATGGTTAGTGTTCGCAAGTAGTGTGAGCAGTCAAGGTAATTTAGTCTCATGCTGCCGCTCTTGATTGCACAGGCAGATTTGCGTCAGGACTGGGTAGCCGGCGTCTGTTGCCAGAAAAGATAATAGAAAAGTCAAAGTTGGCAAGGCTCAGTCGCAGCAACAGTTTGTTGGCATGAAAATGCAATATAGCGAGTGCAGCGGTAGGAATTGCCTCTTATGTTGTTTGTGGATATTAATTTGAAGGTAGTAATGAATTGAATATAATTTGATGTGAGTACGAGTGCGATGGGCCCATGAGCCAAAGAAAACGACTTGTAACATGTCGCCCGGAACATCGACATCCAAAGTGACAGTTATCATGAACAACCATCAGTACGCACAATCTCAAGACACTTGAAAGTTGCGCCATGGTACCTTCAGTGTGGCGCCATCTGCTCGGGTGGGTTAAAATCATCAGGAGTTTTTATTTCTTCTCATGCATTATTGGAATGCAGAATTTACTCAGAATCCAATAAGCAGCAAAATCTCATCAGCTTGTTAAAATCAGTTCGCTATCACAAGCATTCAGGCCATTTTAAATGTGGTCGTTGTGCGTGGATTGAGTTCAACTTGACTCTGAATCAACTGTGTCTGTTCCCAATGGGGCACTCAGCTTTGCCTGACTGGCTTCAATATATGATTCATTAGTGAGATTGACTGGCCAACTCGTCTCTCACCCAAAGTTTCCTGTGAAAGTATCTAACCCTGCAGCAATTTGAATGAAAAGTGCTGTAGAGCACGTATGAATGGATGGATGAATACCATTAGCAAAACATTTTCACATCAAGGTTGTTGGATGTGTAAAAAAATAGATGAATGAATACATAGATCAATACTGTACATCAACAGATATAGAGATATTAAATAAATATGTACATACGTACATACGTGGATATGTGGGTACGTGGATATGTGGATAAGTGAATAAATAAATAAATACATAAATAAAAATAAATATGGTACATACCTGGATAAACAAATAAATAAATAAATGCATAACGGTGTGTTTGGAAGATACACAAAATAAAATTAACTTAAGTGTTACTAATAAAAGTAGTCAGGTCCAGTATAAGCCTGTCTTGAGCAACTCCGGATAATTGCTGATGTTGTGGATGTCTTTTGAAACCCATGTTTTCCTTCGCTTTCACAATTCAGTTTATTTGCAATTATCTCATTGGTGACCACTGTTGTTTCCTGTAAATGGTGAGGGTTATAGTACGTGCTTATCCCATCCCAAAAGCCCTTTTAAATGCAATATTTGCAAAATAATCCACAAATGGATCTTTTGTTGATGAATTGCAATTTTTGTAGTCTTGTGAGCAAGACTGCAGTAAATCTGAACATGCTTCACTAGTCAGGCAATCTCACACAGCATACCATGCTGCTGCTTGCTTTAACAGTGTCAATGCAAAAGCTTGGTATGTAAATTTGAAAATACTGATTCTTCTCCATCAGATAATAAACCGTCCGAACAACAATTCAGCAGTATGAATATTTTATTAACCATGCGTTTGCCTTAATGCACCCTGTGAATGAATTGTGGCCAGTCAAGAGTTTCCTTAGCTTCTACCCCTAAATTAGCTGATATTCAGAAAATTAATGCATACTTTGTCGTAAATTTATGACAGCATACATCTATCCAGGGTTTTCTTAGACCCATTTGCTTACCATCTTATAAATAAAAAGCTGTTCTACAGCCCTAAAGGTTGGGCAGCTATTGGTTCAATGACCAATTTTAATAACATATCAATTTAACATGTTAATTTTATCACATGCCATAATTTCTTTGCTATAAGGCTCTCTGGAATATAAAATACACTTTCAATATGAGGCCCATTAAAAAAAATATATAGGTCACACAGAATTATAAGGTTCATAGAATAGAAGCTATAAGCATTGTTGCAGTTGTTTGATGCATCGACTAGGATGCATGGAGCTACACTAATGGTAATGCCATCCAATATAATACAGTTGTGTTTATATCGAGCTTCAACAACCACTATACCTATAAAAAAGTTATTTAAAGATCACCCATCCATCCATCCATCCATTTTCCAGACCACGCATTCCTTATTAAGGTCGCGGGGGATTTCTGAACCTATTCCAGCCGTCCAGCTTCGGGCACTTGGCAAGGGACACCCTCAACTGGTTGCCATCCAATTACAGGGCACATAGACACACATAACGTTACACACACATACTGTACTTACGCATTTAAAATAGTATTTCCACAAAATATTAATATTGATTCGTATATAAGGTGCATCATATTAAATGGTGCACTGCTGTTTTTTTTAGAAAATTGAATGTTCTTAGGTGATTCTTAAATGTGGTAGATGCTTTCTATTGTAGTACAGTGATACCTCGGTTTACGAACCCCTTGGCTTGCAAACATTTCAGTTTACGAACGTTAAATGTATAAAAATTTAACCTTGGCATACAAGCTATTTTTACGAACTCCTTGGCTTACAAACATTTTGGTTTACGAATGTTAAATTTATGAAAATTTAACCTTAGCATACAAACTATTTTCGGGATTCACACGGAGCGCCACAATGAGTGATTCGTTGTTCGCAAACGAGTCCTTTCTCCTAACCAGGAAATGGCAGCCGACTTGTTTTTGTCCTCTATTGCCCGCCCCAAGTCACGTATTGTCACGTATTGGTCACGTATTGGTCAAGAACGCAGCAGTGAGGGGCGGGGGTGGAGGGGTTACAGAAACAGCGCTGCAAACAAAAAATAGACAGAAAGAGAGTGAGGCTGTTCTCCAAACAACAAAATGGCAGCTCGTTTTTGTCCTCAATTCCCCGCCCCCAGTCTTCGGTTAACGCCACGGGGTGGGGGGGGGGTGTGGACATTAAAGAATTAGGCAAAATGGATAGAAAACAGTGAAATTTCTTCTCCTTTCAACTTTGATAGTTCAAAGGCAGAGTGTAGAATACAAGGTTAAAATATCCCATTAATCAGTCTTTACAAATAACCCGCACGAGCCATCTGTACACTTGAAGATTACATACAAGCACAGGAACCAGCTATTAATGAAGTTTCTAGTGTGTCTGGCTACATCTGTTGTTGTTGCAATATCACAACTTCTAAGATGTACAAATCAGAGCTCCTTGAGACACTTTATGCAAAAAGCTATCCATTCAATCAAGCCATCAATGACCATTACAAAGGTAAATAAAATGACTTTATTATACTGTACAGTTTATTTCTTTAATTACAATACCATAGCACATTAAATAAGATATATTTTGTGTAGTTTTCAGGCTTATTTAGTTGAAAATCATGTTTTATGGGGACCTGGGAATGTATTATTCTTATTTTAATGGTTTCCTATGAGGAATACATTTTTGGGATCCACACTTTTCGCCTTACACACTCTGGTCTGGGAACCAATTAAGTTCGCAAGCCAAGGTATCACTGTATGTCATTTCATACGACATATTCTATATTGTATAGAATCGTGAGCAAGCAACCATCGCAGCGCCTATGAACCAACCCTGGCCAGTGCTGACAAATGTTTAAATATGGCAGCAGAAATGCACGGATCACGTTCTATGAACATGTATTTCGTGTGGGGAAAATATGGAATCATATCACAATGGTTTGAGAATATGGAACCCAACCAAGAAATCTCCCATGAACAAGGCTTTTGTTGGTAGAGAAGGGAAACCCCTTTATTAAAGCATGTTAATGCCAGCGGACTTAACCCCTCGCTTTCATTCACACCGTGCTCCAAAAGATTGCCGTCAAATAAAGCTTTGCAGTACTTGTCATCCCTATCGCTGGAAATGCTGTCTGCTCTACCTCTAGTTAACTGACACTTGTGTGAACCGACGGGGAGGAGAGCATCAAGAATTCACGATGGGTGGATGCTGACTGTTGGGTACTGACAAAGGACGGATGGCTGGGTGTGATTGTGGGTTGACCTTAAATGCTTCAAACTTCAAGGAAAGACGCTAATAAATAATGGCAAGAAAGCTTGTTAGTCATTCATTTGTTCAGATTTGCCGTTGTATCGTGAGATCTTGGTTCATGAAAGCTATTTATTCACAGTAGGTAACTGCAGAGTCTGTTTGAACACTACAGCAGCAGCATCTACTGAGACCAATGAACAAGTGTGGAGTTTTGGGGCATGCTGTAAACACTTTCCTCTCAAGCTCAAACGTATCTTGTCTATTTGCGCCAGGATATAATTAAGTATACAATGCAATACATATTGATTTATATAGTGCTTTAACAACAGCTGCAGCTGTAACAAAATGCTTCATATGGATAGCTATCATATACAGGAAATAAGGCAGTCACAAAGATAGTTGAAAGCACCAGGGAGTGAAACCAAGATCAAGTCGGAATCATGCTGAATCGAATACCAAAGAGTACAAGTGAGTTTTGAGATGGTTCTGAAAGATGGGCAGCAAAGGGACTTGCAGAATGTTCAGTGACAGGTCATTGCAGAGAGTGGGACTCGCAACGGAAAAGGCTTGATCCCCTCTTAGCCTCCGTTTAGTTTTTGGCACATCTAATAATGTCTGGTCAGCAGACCTGAGGCGTCGAGAAGGTGTGTAGGAGTGGATGAGCTAAGGGAGGTAAGGAGGAGCGAGGCCATTTAAACATTTGGAGACTAATAGTAAGACCTTGAAAAGAACTCTAAAATGTATAGGGTGCCAGAAAAGGGATGCTAAGTAGGAGTTATGTGCTCCCTCTTACGAGTACCAGTCTATAGGCGAGCAGCAGAGCTGTGGACCAGCTGGAGATGCTTCATGGAGGATTGGCTGACTCCAAAGTAAAGCGCATTACAGGAATTGAGTCGAGATGTGACAAAGGCATGAATTACTGCTTTGAGGTGCTCATGACGAAGGACAAGTGTAAGGAAGTGGTAATTGTTGGAGTAATTCGCTATACGAACATATTTAAACATCTTTTTGCATCGTTTTGTTTTTCTTGGACTTCCTGATACGTCATATCCTGCCTGCCTTTACATGATGTCACATCATATTACGTCACATCCTTATATAAATGCTCTACCAGCGCGCAAGTTACCCCAACAGTAATCATGATGATATTGGAGTCTCACAGCATTGCACTGTACGGCATCCGCAAATGGGATTGCATCAACATGTTATATTGTCTGGAATAAAGGCCATCCCTGATAGGTCACCGAAAATGCATTGAGGAATATCACATTTGTTCCTTGTCTTTGTCTTCCCTTTCAGCCTTTGTGCTCTGCGGTGATATGCCCAACTTAACAAAAAAAAGGTCTGGCTCTCTCCCACATGATGTTTCCATCTTTGATTCACTGGCAGGCTATTTTCTTTTGCTACATCCTCTGCAATTTGGCTGTCTTGCAGTTGCATTTTTACTGCAAATGACAAAGTGTATGATCATAGTTTTTTTTTTTTTTTTTTGCTTTTTCGACAAAAAAAAATGTCATGTTAGGAAAACGTTTTAACTTTCTCAGCTAAACTTTTTACGACATCAAATATACACAGAAAACAATTGTTACATTTCTACAAAATGACAATGAGTGAGTCCACCACAGTTCAGATAGGTAAATATTTGAGGCAGCACACACCCGCTATCAATCAAAGTTCCATCGATTAACCCCAAACACTGTGTTTGATTATACTGTTCGAGTGAGCTTTTCCTGACATCTTAGTAGTTATGTGTAAAAGCAAAGATTCCAGATTCATCACTATGCTGTGAAATGTAAATTTCTCCACTGCGAGACTAATAAAGGCATATCCAATCCAATCCAATCCAATCCATTCCTACTGCCTCATGATGATCTCCATCTCTGAATACCGCAGATGTGGTCCAACAAAAAATAAACAAGTTGGACATGTTAGGTTGAATATATTGGAACTCTTGCCAATCGGAAGACATTTCAACTTATCTCTCAGGATGCTCTCTTTGAACCCTCCCACTGCACCCTCGCATTCAAGATGGTAAACATTTGTGTCGCACAGTAAGCAGTGGTCATATTAGCATGAAATTGAGTTGTTTAAATAGCCTTAGTGCATTCACGCGTGCATGGGTTATTGTCCCTTGTGTATTTTCCTGGTCATTAAATTTGGCACTAGGGTGGTTTGTTAGTGTATTACATTGCTGTTGTTTATGTGTTGTTTTGAAATCACCCTCACTCTATCCTGTGGTATGCACTGTAACACTGGCTTTCCAATGTAAATATCTTTATATTACAGAGAACAAGGGAGTGGTGCCTTTTGAGTGGTGGAAAATGGAGAGACGATGAGTGGTGGAGATCGAAGTCAGGGTTGGAAGTTGGGGGCGAGTGCAAATTGATGGATCCACAGTAATAATATGCAAGTGTGCTTTTGAATTACGCTGGTCACATACCATTTCTATATATATATATATATATATATGTTGGCTTGTGACCAGCATTGTTGTATTCCACTTTAAAGGACAACCGACGCCATCCGGACGAGTTGTGTCCATAATTTGTAAAATCACTTCAAATGACTTCTGCTGAGCGCATTTTACATAGATTCCACCGCATATAGCTATATTTTACGTTTTAAGACTCGCACTGAATATCCAGGAAGTCTTGTATTCGAGTTAATGACGATCCCCATGTGACGTCACGTTTGGAACGCCCCTGACCGAGAAAGCGACACACAATGCATTTTGCAGTACTTTGTTTGGTCGGAAAACTTCGTGTTTATGGCGAAATTAGAAGGAAAACACATAAATAACGCGATGATGAATCGTTGTGTCTTGCACCAAGACAACTATTTGATATTCGCTGACACAAATTCCCAGCATACAAATCAGCCCATTTCCAACGGCGCTTGGGCGCCATCTTCTGCATTTTCTGGGTGCTACAGTGCTGTCATTGACGGCTCGAATTGATATGGGAGGACTCCTTTAATCAATTGCAAACATGTATGCTTTCCTCTTCAGAACTATTTGAATCATATTCATAACTGGATGAGTAACAAGAAAGCATCTTCTCCGAATCTGAAGCCATTGTTTTGATTCTCGAGCAAGGCAAGACGTCTTGGCATGACTTTCAGGTTACTGTCTGTCATTGTTTTATTCCACTTTGAGGTTACTGTCTGTCATGAGACTTGACGTAAATGGTTGACTACATTCGTCCAGGAAAAAAATATTTGTCGAGAACCGACCCGCCGAGGGAAGCTGCCACTTTTACTCTCAATCAAATCGACACACACATACAAAACATACACAGGCCTCAGGTCGAAATTGTTTTCGCTTTCCCGTTCGCTTTCCATACCCCACAGGCATCATGTTCACAGGTCTTTAACACAGAGCAGGGAGTTCATGTTGGAGAGTTTACCTTGAAGTATTGATTCATTTGAAGGTATGTCATACTATACCAACCTTCCTATCCTCCAACTGATTGAGTAACCTCACTGGCTACGTACTTATCCAAACTACATCCATGCCGACCTCTCTCCCTGACTACATAACTAAACCTTTATACCTACCTCTTTGAACGCAAACACAAACTAAACCAACCTACTCACTTACAGTTTTGCTCAAAGCGGCATTTTATTTAACCAATTGGCTAGTTCTTGGTCTTTTCCCCACTTTTGGGATTTGGGACTTTTGGGATTATTTGTGGGATTTGTCCCAGTGAACTCTGATCCCATTAAAGCTGGTCATTAACAATACAAATGCGCTGTCATGGTGCTTGCTGTTGAACCATTAGTCACAGGCACTAGAGTAAAATGACCCATGGCAGTTTAGATATTTAAAGGACACCCGACGTCTCTGGACAAGTTGTGTCCATAATTTGTAAAATAGTTTCAAATTACTTCTACTCGGCATATTTTACAAATATTCCACCGCATATAGCTATATTTTACGTTTTAAGACTCGCGCTGAATATTCCGGAAGTCTTGTTTTTGAGTTGGTGACGAGTTTGTATGTGACGTCACTGAAGGAACGCCCCAGACCGAAAAAAGGACACATTGTAGTAGTCATTCCACCACGTCAATGCATTTTGCTGTACTTTGGTCTGAAAACGTCATGTTGCACCAAAAAGAGCCTGAAGAGTGCGACCAAGCTCCATATAAGGAATTTATCATCCTGTGGAAACGGGCTGATTAATTCCTCACAGGAGCTCGGTCGCCATTTTCTGGCTCTTTTTGGTGATCCATTTCTCCCCAATGTTGCCTCAAAATGGCACGGAATAAATTATTTAATCGATTGCAAACATGTATGCTTTCCTCTTCAGAACTATTTGAATAATATTCATAACTGGATATGTAACAAGAAAGCATATTTTCCCAATCTGAAGCCATTGTTTTGATTCCAGCAATGCAAGATGTTTTGGCGTGACGTCACGAACTCGGGGCGGGACTTTCTGAAAATGCCCAATTCGCAGCTCAATTTTTTTGCAGATTTTGGACACTTTAAGTCATTTTTATTGGTGTTTTGCATTTGAATAAAAATATCATACTGCATGTTTTGGGTATTTTGGATGCTATAAAAGTTTTTCTGATGTCAGTTAGGAAACAAAAAAGTGACGTCGGTGGTCCTTTAAGGCTGATAGTTACAAAGCAGTACTGGCCAATAAAGTGGAACCTCAATTTTTTACGTTATTAATTTAGGTATTTTCATCTATAGTGCTTAGCCACATTCCAACTTTTGAAAACAGGATATTTCAGTGTGTTTTACAACATCAAAAACCTTTCGATGTCACCAACCTAAATTAACTGGACTCAACACAAGACACATTTCAGCAAATGTAATGAGCAATGTAAGTCTTGCTTTGGCCTGCATCCTTTTGAGAGGTGAGAAGAAACGGAGAATGCCAAAGCAAGTACAGTGAGAACCTGCAAACTCTGCAGCTGAAGACGTGTCATTGGGGAATGATTTCAGCATACGAGTGCAAACCCGCAAGGAGCCACATTACTGGAGGCGACCCCATACAACCATTACTGGTACAATTAGAGCATATTGTGCAAAATGGCTTCGCTCAAGGGCATGTTGGCTGACATTTTGGAGAAAGATCTACAGTTTACAGAAAAATGGGAAGCGACAGAGATGAGATGCCATCAGAACGATTGCAAAGGGAGAAGCCAGGCCGTAGAGGCTGTGATTAGAAAAAAAAATGAGAAAAGAAGATGAAAGGACTAAAAAAGGGAGATGGTGGATGTGCACGAGAAATGTGATGTACTCTGTTGCTTTGCCGCTGAAGGCAAATGTCTAATTTCGGCAGGGTAAATTTCAAAAGTAATAAACTGGAAAGTTTCTGCGACTGATCCTCCATTGTACTGTTTGTTGCCATTGAGTTGAATGGAAGAAAAGAGAAGTGGGTAGATAGCCAACTAATTGCACATTAGGGCGTCAACCTGACTGCAACTTGCGCCGGTCGCGAGTCTCCGACCAGGAAAGAGATGATTGAAAATGGGAGGAGGAGAAAGTGAGCTGAGATCGTGCAAAGGAGGATGTGGGAGAAGACAGGGAGGGCGTGCTCAGACAGACAATTTGACGCGCAAGGTAATTTTAGTCAAGGGAGGTGGCATGAACATTCATCAGCGTGAACATTGTGATAGAAGTTACAGGTTTCTCCTGCAGACGACCACAAGAACATGAATGCATTGCTGCCTTGTATGTGATCAAATGAGATAAACGATCTTTAGATTGGGTTTCTGGATTATTATTATGTATTTATTTTTTTTTTGGGGGGGGGGGTGGGAGGATTTTTCTGACAGAAGTTGCAATTATGATTAAAACATTTTTTTTGTTTTAATCATCAACACTATTTAATCACTGTGAACCCCCTAGCCTTTCAACAAAGTCTTGATATTCCAATAATCAGTAGTTTGCATCCCCCACATCTGACAGACACCTTTGTTATAATGAGCATGCGGAAAGCACGCAGAAGTGCCACCTGATCCTCATCATAATTTTTTTTGTTCTTTTGACTTCAAGATGGTGCCTTTCTAACAGCTCCTGTATTTTGTTTTTCTACTTCTTCCTTTCCTTTCCTCTTCCTTTCATAACTTTCCTGCTGTGAAATGTAAATGTATCTATTGTGAGACTAATAACAGTTAAACCAATCCAATTTGCACCTTGCAGACATGTTTTATTTTTAGATTGACATAAATTGCTTCCTGCCAATTAAGGGATTATTAGGTTCTTGCTCAGTGACGCATTGCTGGATGTTCTCGATGTTTCCTTGTTTCCTTTTTAGTATTTTCAAAATTGATACCATGTAAAGAACGAACCCACTGGTGCGCAGTTGTACCTTGACAAATGTGTGCCACTATTCAAGTGTTTTGTGTTATCATAGTTTATGATAATGTTCATCAAGTACAAAGTCCATCAATAAAATCAGCTGGGCAAAGTATCTTATTTTCTGCACTATAAGGTGCCATGGATTATAAAGTGAACAATTATTGAATGGTCAAATCTATTATAGAGGGTGCACTGCATTATAAAACACATGGAATAAAAGCCACAATAGTGACAATCCACTAGATAGAGCGACATTACCTACTAGTACAGCGTGTTCTACCGGAAACAAATTCCTTGTGTGTTCTACATACTTGGCAATAAAGATGATTCTGATCTGATTCTGATCTGTTCTGATTAAACGGAATACAATACAATGCAGCTTTATATATATTGCACTTAGACTGCAGCTGTAACAAAGCGCTTTCCAGAAATGTCAACATGTACATTTTCCCCATGTTTTATATGTTTTCTTTTTTAGCATTTAAAATGATGTATGGCGTACTGCAAAATAAATTTATGTGGGAAAAAAAATTGTGAACCGATTTTATTAAATCCCATTCGTCTCAATTGCTGGTAGCCAACGACAATGCCACCGCCGGACGCAACTATTGTCACTGCAAACCAGAAAAAGTAATCCTCAATCATATATATGTTTTGCTGCATATAGTAGGATTGATTAATGTATAATGTGCACATGTGCGGTAAGCTGTCTGCATTTCCGCTTGTGTCATTTTTTAAAAATCATTTCAAATAAAGTATGGCATACTCCAACTTTTATAGGGGAATTGTAATACAGTAAAGTCTCGTTATATCGATATTCTCGGGAGTCCGAAAAATATTGATATAGCCGGGACTATCGATATATCCGACCCTGCGCGCATGTAATTTTCTCCGTGCGTGCATAGAAATAGTATCGTAATAAGCGGGACTATCGATATAACCGATATCGATATAACGAGACTTTACTGTAATTTATAAAGGCAGCTATTAGCCAAGGTTAACAGGTATGGCTTTCATAAACATTTAACATAGTACATCCAATAAACCGGAATTTTGATCCATACAAAAAGCAGATCGGATTATAAAGCCTGCTGCAGGCTTTTGACAAAATTTAATGACTTTAGGTGGGCCTTGTAGTGCGCTAATTATGGTTCTGAATTCAGTGCAGGACAGCAGGCCCTAAGACAACTGTTTTCGACATGATCAACAACAATTTACTCTTTGCACAAGACTTTCTGTTTACAGTGAAATGTTTCACTTTGCCGTTGAATTTAGCGCACTCCACACAGCACTTAGAATGTGCTAAATTACACTGTGTATACAGCCAGCGTTGGTGTCAAATACGGTATCATGATGTTCTCTGTGCAGGGTGGATATGACCTACCGGTGGTTTTCTTGGTAAACACAGAGGTGGATGTGTAACTTCTATATTTAAGATGTCAACACAAGCCCGAATCGGCCCCCAAGAAGTCATTGCGTGGCACTTTTGATAAAACCCACACAACACCACGTGATTATGCAAATGGCATTTCTTTTAATCTCCACACAACTTCTCCCAAAAGCCCAGACAGAGCCATACGAACACTGTAAACTCTACATAATGTACATTTGTCAGCACTCATGCTTAACCCACTAATGTGTTTTGCACGCTTTAAGCACTCCACTCAGCGCTTAGCATCCGCCCACATTTCTTTTTTTGTGTAATACGTGTTGCTCTTTAACAATGGGAAATGAAATGTCTGTTAGATACTGACCACAAAAACAACACTCACAGAGCACATTTATTTTGAGATGTTATTGTCCTCACACCGTTACATGTAAACAAACACCATATTCCAGTTTGTTTGATTTTGCAGCGATACTCTGATCAATACATACAAATAAATCAAGTCATGTGTCATGAGGAAATTCCTCATGCTTTTTCCAGACGTAAGCCTCTTTTTACAGACACATTTTGAAAACAAATATAACAGACAGGCAAAAAATGTGGCATCCTGCAATCAGAAAATGTGCTGATCGTCTTCAGAGTACTGCAGAGTTTTTTTTTTTTTTTTTTTTTTTTCATCGTCACTTATTGACGCTAGCTGATTGATCGCTCTGAAATCGAATAATCCTGAAGCGTGTTAGCCTGGAAGTTAATTCAATTCTGCACCCAGCTCCAATTAGAATAAATAGGAAAATGTGTTTAGCTAACCTAAATTACAAGAAGCTTCACTGATAGAGCCTTTGACTTAGTGCTTAGATTTAAAAACAACACACACAATATGCTTCTGTGCAGATTTTACTCTCAAAAGGACCAAACTTGGGACAACACGACAGGTGCAAAAAGCAGTGCACTAAGTTCCAACATGTTTTCACCTCAACCATATTTGCCGTGTAGCATAAAGGCACTTTAGGCGCAATGTTGCGTCTGACACTTTTTAATGCACAAATCCTTTTATCGTCTTCATCAAGTTGTTTGAAATGTTGAAATGTTACCATGTTAAGGGACTCTCAGGCCACATTTTTAATATGGACAATCTTTCACCCAGGGATTGTGAAAAATAGTCCAAACGATGCCTTTTTATGGTTGATTTTACAGATATGCTGCAGTATTTGTACATGTGAGCCATCACAGTAGATGTAGCAGCAAATCCGATTTGTGTGTATGCAGATTTTGATCCAGCAACACTACATCATATGATCAGATAATTGGATGTGTGATATTTAGATATTTTAAGGACACAAACCATATCCAGTAAGTGATATGTTTCTCCTCCAGGATGGTTCATGGAAACCTGATGAGGACAGTTTGATCCAGGAACTGATTTTAAATGCGATCAAAGTTGAGGCTGAACCGTGTCCTGGAATGCACTGTGCTCAGCTTTTAGTGCTCTAAATAATTTACTTTGATTGTGTTATTTTATGGGTTTCTATCAAATGTATTATTTGGATGTTTTTGGGGTCCTATGAGATGCATATGTTTTTGGATTGTGTTTTTTTTTTTTTTTTTTTTTTTTTTGCCATTGATGCCATGTGACGCAAAGTAGTATTTTTAAGTCCTCTTACAAGAGCAAACATTCACAATCCATCTTCAGTTAAAATTATAAAAAGGAAAATAAAAAAAACTAGAATGAACATGTTAAAAGCATTACGCTGAGATGCCGGCTGTTTTTGTGTGCATGAGTAAAATTCCTTGGGGAAACATTTGAATCATAGTCCCATTACAAGACAATGCAACACACAGTAGCACTCAATTTTAGGAAGATAAATACTCTGGTATGGGTCGGCCCCTCATGTACCACCATGTTATACCCCAAAATTAGATGTAAGCAAAGCTGCAATGAGTTATGATACATCACTTATTAGTGTTGCTAACTCAGGGCATGTAGTGGATAACCCAGCAAAGTTGTCGCTACACTCAACCTCCCCCCGTAGTTAGTAACAAAATTCGCCTTCACCATTAGCCAAACAGTATTTGGGGTGGGAAAGAAATAATGTGTGTGAAGTGTAACATTTTGTCAAAAGCATGCCCAAGTTTCATGATGAAGACACCATACATCACGGGTGTCGAAGTCAAGGCCCGGGGCCAATAATGGCACGCCACATCAGTTTATTCGGCCCGCGAAAGCATATCAAGCATGTCCAGTGTCATGATGCTTGCTAAAGTCTGACCCAAAATTTCAAATTGTCCCATGTAAACCAAAATAATAGACATCATTTTTTACTTCAAATTTGAAAAAAAAAAAGTGATTCAGGAACTCGTTGTGCGCTATTTATGTAATATGTGGAGGGGATTAAAGATTCTAATGGCTTCCCCAAATTCATAAAGGTGCCCCACAGGAAACCTCTAATGTGGCCAGCGGTAAAAAATAACACCCTTGCCCTGGAAAAAGTTTAAATTGTGACAAAAATACATGATTGGTCTCTTATATAGAAAGTAAAATTGACAACCTCATCTGCCTGATCTGTTGGGACTCTGACTCATTTTGTCTGCAATGCTAAATAAGCACCGGGACATTGGGAGAGCAAGCGGGAAAGTTTCCTGAAAAACCAAATATCTTCTTGTTTAGTTTATGTCTTTGACCGGACTGTCCCTTGACAACACAGACATGCTGTGAAGCAGTTAACAAACTGAGATCGTGAGCAAACTCGTACACACACGCAGAAAACACACACACACAGTCCTGTCTGTGGATGCCAGCAAGCCCCAAATTGGATCACAGTGTCTTTGGATGAGATCAGGTGTATGAGTATCAAAGAGGCTGAAGGGGGCTGCCAGCCATCCAAATTAAAGAATTAAATCACAGCATCTGTCCGGGATTTGTTTGGGGAGTGGAGCAGACAGGTACTACAGCGTGGAAGGAGCGCAAAATATTTGCTCTTGCATGTGTGACATGGAAAAAATATCCAGCAAAATTATCATATTTTCCGATGATATTTCCGGCATATTTACCCAAAACTATCAAAACACATCTTGGCTCGAGGTGCGAATGACTAAGACGCTGTATAGACATCTATCTATCAATCTATCGACCTGTCTGTCTCTGTGTCTGTGTCTGGGTCTCTCTGTCTCTCTCTCTCTCTTTCTGTCTCTTCATCTCTCTCCTTCTCTCTCTTTCTATCTCTTTCTCTCTCTTTTTCCCTCTCTCTTTCCCTTTCTCTTTCTCTTTTTCTCTCTCTTTCTTTCTCTCACTATCTACCAACCGACCTACCTACCTACCTACCTACCTACCTACCTACCTACCTACCTACCTACCTACCTACCTACCTACCTACCTACCTACCTACCAACCGACCTACTCACCTACCGACCTACACATTTACCCATCTTTACATCTATCATCCATCTTCACACGCAGTCATTTGGAGTAGGGTCCCACTTAGCCAATGGGATGCCAGAACGATGCTTTGCAATAGCCAATGGCAGAGCAGCTATAAGTATGTTGCGTTCGGAATGAGTTTCGAGAAGCTCGTCGAACTGTACTTTTACCTTCTTTCATAATGTTAGAGTTAAAATTAAGAAATAATTGAAACTCATACAAAAAGGAGGGAAGACGTCTCTTTGTTGATTTTTTACTTGCAACAAGAATAGACAAGACAGGGTACAGCGTTCTCACCTATTCTAAACAATCTTTCTACCCCCTTCCCTTTTATTACAGTGACTGGCCTTGGTAGACAGTTTCTTGTGAGCAGGAAATGCTGTTTGTCTAAACAAAGTTTCAGCTGGGTCATTCTGGCATCCAAATGAAGATGAGCTGGGTTCCAAGAGAAACTTTCATCTTCACTTCTCTCCTTCAGTCCTTCCTAAGTAGTTACATCTTCACAGCACACATTAATAACTACCCACAAACATTGAATGTATAGTTAGTTGAATGATTAAGTGGAAACGTGAAAGATGAAGAAGAAAGGTGAATGTGTGATTACATGTATGACTACATTTATGAGCATTTTTATTATAAGCATAAGCACTTCATTGTAAGCACAATCAATACATAAGCAAATGTATAATAACTAAAAACAATAATCCTAACTGTCAGGGTTATTGATTTTAGTTAACACAACAATAGGCAATATCTTCCTTTTTAAGGCATTTTGTAACTTTTTTTTTGTCAGAAGAGACATTCATCAGTCTAGGTTCCACTGGAGAAAGAGAATTCATCATCAGAATTATTTTTATAAAACTGTCTACATCCTTTACTGGAATATGAGACAAAGCAATGTTTCTGGTCAAGCCGTATCTTTGCCTTACCGTGTTTCTTAAAGGTGTAAGGTTGTTACTGTTGAAAAGTGTCACATTTTCTCTGGAGTTAGGCAAAATCGACGTGACACCGCCGACTTTGATTGGAGATCGTGTGAAGTTCGACACAACAAATAAGAATGACAATGCGCCCCGTGGCGGGAGTGACACGTTTTAAGCCTCAATGATTGTCATTAAAGCTGTCGTGACAACATGGCAAGTGACACTCCAATTGCCGAGCATTATTCGGGTTAAAAGAAGAAAATGCAACGGATTGAAGTAAATGTAGAAATTTTGCTTTGATCACACATAATAATTACTGTGCTTTGCAATTAGTAGCTCCAGTGTTTATTTCCTCAACTGTACGATATTACCAGTATGTTTTAATTTGCTGCACGTCAAGTGAAATTGGTGTTTGAAGCCAGATAAAGTGGCGGAACTAATAGCTTATGTAGCTCAGCAGAACATGAACATGAACGCATATGACATCGTGGTGCAACTGCTGCATTAGTCGACTGCACTGCATTTTTTTAAAGACATCATCTCCACACACCATGAGATTATCTCGATTCAAATGTAAAAATCTCAAAAGATCATTATAGTTCCTATTTTTTAAACCAATAGGGTGGTGAGGCTGTATTAAATTGCCTTTATAGTAACCTTACTTTTATAAAATGTCCTATCGTAATATATTGTAATATATTTATTTATAGTCCATTTTGGGCACTTTTTGGTTGTTCTCTAACAATTTTGCATTGGATGCAATTGCCAAATGTTGTTTCCTTTGTCCGCAGACAGTAACTTGAAAACATTTTTTTCATTTCCATATTTCCCAATCATTTCCACAATATATCAGCTCAGATGACACCATTGCATTTTCATGTATTTTTTCCCCAGAAGCAATTTTAATAACAGTTTTGTTTTGAATAATATGCAAAAGAAAAAAATGGGAATCACAACTCCTGCCAGAGGAAATCATTCAGTCTAACATTTTCAATCAACTTTTTTTTTTTTAAAAGAAAGTCCAATTGTTTACTTGTACAGCCGTGCCATGCTTGAAGCTGTTGATGTCATCGGTGCACTTGGCCCCCAATCAATGTTTCAGTCCACATACATAAAAAAATTACAAATACATGATAGTGTGAAAGCAGTTGCCTCATTAAACATATGCGTCATTAGCTGTTCAATAATGGCTCGTCACTCTCAACTGCCATCGAATACCTTTTTTCATTTTGACTGACACAACTTGCTTACTGCCTAGGTGTTTAGCTCCTGCTCAGTGACACGTTGCTAGAGTTAATTGGGATTTCTTCTTCTTCTTTCTTTCCTTTTTAGCAGTGGTCTAGTGGGAATTTTTAAGTGGGTTTACGCGGTCTGGGATGTTCTATATATACTGTACATACAGAACATCATAGGCTACAACACCAGTTGAACTAACGTGAGATTTTTTTTTTTCCAAAGAGACGTTAGCATTGTGCTCGTATCTGTTCCGCTATAGCTAATCTTGTAGGAACGGCATTCGTCTCTCATTCGTGAACCCTGGGCTTTGAATACAGACAAATCACAAATGGAAGAGCACATTATCATCGATCCAGTGATAGGCCTCCTTCTTTCTCTTCCACGTCTTCAATCCAAATCACGAACAGTGAGCTACTGTAGCTCCCCGCCACCTGCGTGCTAGCATTACCATGGCTAGCATTAGTTGACGAAGTGACTTCGGTGTTGGCGCTGACTGGTTGCTCCACTTTCTCACACAAAGTCTTTGAATTGGGTGTCTGGATACTGGAACGTCTTTCTCTTTTCCGAAAATAAAATTCAATGTTGTTCTGCATTTCGACGTCATTTTAGTGTATGGCTAAAACCAAAATAAAAATTAAAGGTGGCGTTGAGAGACGTGGGCGGACGGCACACCCCCGCGTACCACGCCAACTACACCACTGCTTTTTAGGATGTGTGCAATGTCAAGAGAGAACCCACTGACGGATCAGTTGTAACCTGACTTAGATATTCCACTACTCAACTGGAATACAATAGAAGCCACAACAGTGGCTGCAGTTGATTTAAGCATCCACTAGATCAGACATGTCCAGCTCCAGGCCTGGAGGGCCACTGTCCTACCTGTTTTCCATCTGACCCGGCTGCAACACACCTGATTTGGATGATCAGCTCATCAGCCAGCTCTGAAGCAGCATCAAAACGTTGATGATTTGAATCAGGTGCGTTGCTCCAGGGAGAACTGGAAAATAGGCAGAACAACGGCCCTTGAGGATCAACTTTGGACACCCCTGCATTAGATAGAGGTGTGTTAAAATGAATCAAATGCAATGTAGCGTTGTTTTTATTGCATTTTACCTACAGCTGTAACATAGCACTTTCATAAACATTTAACATACCTCATCTATGACATCATAAGTTTGATCTACACAAAAATTGGATCGATTTATTATAAGGCCCGGGGCGGCCCGGTAGTCGAGTGGTTAGCACACCGGCTTCACAGTGCAGAGGTCGCAAGTTCGCGTCCCGGTCTGGCCTGCCTATGTGGAGTTTGCATGTTCTCCCCGGACACGCGTGGGTTTGCCCACTCCAAATTGTCCCTAGGTGTTAGTGTGAGAGTGACTGTTGTACGTCTTGGTGTGCCCTGTGATTGGCTGGCAACCAATTCAGGAAAATGGATGGATGGATATTATAAGGCCCACTGTAGGCTTTTGACAAAATTGAATGACTGTCTGCCATGTAGTGCGCTAAATATGGTTCATAGTTCAGTGCAGCAACATTTTGAGAGCAATGTATCAGGCCTGAAAACAACTTTTTGCAGCATGATCAACAACAATCTACTCTTTGCACTCCACTTTCTGTTTACAGTAAAATGTTTCACTTTGACTGCAGTTGAATTTTGCACACTCCACACAGCACTTAGAATGTACTAAATTACACTCTGTGTATACAGCCAGCGTTGGTGTCAAATACGGTGTCATGATGTTCTATGTGCAGGGTGGATATGACTCACCGGTGGTTTGCTTGTTAAACACGGAGGTGGATGTGTAACTTCTATATTTAAGATGTCAACACAAGCCCCGATCGGCCCCCAAGAAGTCATTGCGTGGCACCTTTGATAAAACCCACACAACACCATGTGATTATGCAAGTGGACTTTCTTTTAAACTCCACACAACTTCCCCCAAAAGCCCAGACAGAGCGACACAAACTCTGTAAACTCTACATAATATACATTTGTCGGCACTCATTCTGAACCCACTAATGTGTTTTGCACGCTTAAAGCACCCCGCTCAGTGCTTAGCATCCGCCCACGCTTCTATTTGTTCTTATACGTGTTGCTCTTTAACAATGGCAAATGAAATGTCTCTTAGATACTGGCCACAAAAGCAACACTTGCAGAACACATTTATTCTTTATACCGTTAGATGCAAACAAATATCAGAGTCATTCCAATGTGTTTGATTTTGTCATGACACTGTGCCATATTTTCAGCGCCACACGGCGCTTCAGAGTATAAGGTGCACCTTCAATGAATGGCTTATTTTAAAACAGTTTTGTTAGAGGGAACCCCATTATAAGGCACATCAGGTAGAAACTACACTAGTGGCTGCAGTTGGGTTATGCAGCCACTCGATAGTTATGCTAAACGGAATACAATACAATATAGCTTGATTTACTGTATATAGCTTTTACAACGCTTTCCAGGAAATTTAAAGTAGTACATCCACAAAATCAGGATATTAATCCATACATAATGTGTGTTGGATTAAAAGACAGCGTGTTTGCTTTTGAAAAAAAATAATGCTTTTAGATGTGTCTACACTCATTCACTGCCATTTGTTCGGGAATTAAAAATATGACATAGAGCGCCATTCTGGAATTTATTTGGGTTTTGTTTTTTCATGCTTGGGAGCCGATAAAGCGCTGGCCCTAGCCTCTGGCAATGTTTTTTTTCCTTACCACAAGGGGCAGGTTTTCCTTTTTTTTCCATGTTACTGCTTTGTTAGCTGCTATTCAAGCCCTATATAAACAAATATGTATGTATTGCATTGTATTTTGGACAACTGCCCTCATTTCAAGCTTATATAACTCCTGGCTCATATAATTTTGGAATTAACTCTATTTCTGATCAAAGAAGATAGTTGAAGTTTTCTCACGTTGCATTGAATGTTTATCGATGAGAAGGTTTCTTCAGCCGTCATCTGTACAAAAGTGAAGGTTTCGGACGTTTCGCCTCCTATCCAAGAGACTTCGTCAGCGAACTAAAGTCTGACTGGTCGTATCGGCCCCATATATATAACCCTAATGTCCAGACCTGGTGGCGCCGGACACAGCTATGATAGGTATCATAGAAGGCGCCGGACACAGCTATGATAGGTATCATAGCTGTGTCCGGCGCCACCAGGTCTGGACATTAGGGTTATATATATGGGGCCGATACGACCAGTCAGACTTTAGTTCGCTGACGAAGTCTCTTGGATAGGAGGCGAAACGTCCGAAACCTTCACTTTTGTACAGATGACGGCTGAAGAAACCTTCTCATCGATGGACCACTCCTGTACGACTGAGAGCTTACACAGACGTATTGAATGTTTATGTAGTCCTACAACTCATCTATATTCTGTGGGTCCTGGAATTCCAGTGACAATGACAAAAACCCTGGCACTGAAGTGGACATATTTTTGCACGTTTGGCAGTGAATGAGTTAATGTACAAAAAAATATGGTCATAAAAATGCAACTAGCAATACAGCAGGGTGGAAGGTTGCAATATATGTTTGTTTATTTATTTTGAAGAATGTTGTACATTTTTGGCCTTGCAGAACAAACATACAAACATATAATGACTGTCGAACTCAATTCTTCATTTTGCAGCCAAGACCAATTAGAATCAGTCTATAAGGGCCTTCTTGTGCTCCCATAAAAGGGCTAAAATTCCTCTGCTGTCCTTTCATGTCACTCCTATTCATACAATAAAATCGTTCGGGGAATAGGTGCCAAAATGAAGACTTTTATAAGCATAATAAATTGGGCATCTGATACCACCTCTGAAATGGGGTAAAAGTCCCGTCGAGTTAATCTCCCCGTTCTTTGGTTTTGTTCTTTTCCAGAACAATCGTATGTGAAAGAAATAATGGGAAAATGCAGGCTTTTACAGGCAGTGAAGAAAGGAACTTGTGATGGAAGCTACCCCTATTTTCCCCCTATTCTCTTGCAGTGATATTTATACGAAACGGCTGTGTGGAGAGCAGGTAGGAAAAAAAATGCTGCCGTTTATGGGTAGTGAAAAAAGGGCTTGTAATTCATCTTATAACAGTGGGAAAAATATTGTGCATTTTGCATCCCCACACCTTCCTTCCCCCATCAATTCTGCGAAAATCCTTATTTTTTAACCAGTGTCCTGTGTGGGATTATAAAGAAGTTATCCAATGTCAATTATTTGCCCCCAGAAATAAACTTATATAAGGATTTGTATTGTTTTGCAAAATGCCGTGTCTTGACACTTTCAATGAGTTAAGGGTTCGGAAAACTCTGCCTTAAACAGCCGAGTGACAAAACT